>NC_089738.1:15034858-15188295 GCF_035083965.1 Branchiostoma lanceolatum | reverse complement strand
AAGGAAAGAAGAAACCTCCCACGTATAAGTTTCTGTCTTCTGCTCTTTAATCCTTTAAGTTGTTTATTTCCTTTCAGTGCTTGAAAAGCAGAGACGTCTTCACAATCGCTGGAACAGTGTGGCACTCCTTGGTGATAATCTAAAAACTGTAGTATCAAGTACATGCTGTACTACTTTCTTACCTTCAGTTGCACTGTGCCAGTGTTGTTGACTGCGAGTGTCTAATATGCTGGCCTACATTTCATTTGTGATACACTTGTAAAAGATAACTTTCTTATTATGATTAAATCGAGCAATAGACTTGTTGGAGTATGTCGCTGAATTGTAATAAGAAGGAAGGAATTCTTTTTGTTTATTATTGTGAAGGAGTTACTTCTGACTATTGTGCCAGATAAATGTTAAGGCTTGGTTTGTACTTGTAGCATACTCAGATTATTGGCTGCCTTTGTAAGCTAGATTTTAGACACTGAGTTGATGCTTTTACTTTTAACATGTATGGCTTGTATTTGCTGTTTTGTGGGTTTTACTTAAGTTCGGTCTGGATTTAAACCTTGTTTTGACTTAACCTTGAATGCAGTAACATTTGCCTGTTCAGCTTTTTCATACTTCACCTCTAAGCTACATACAGTATATTTTTGTACTGCTGCTGATATTGCTGTGCTTGAGAAAGATATGTATCTTCATTACATCTACATCTTCATCTACACTGCCTGTTCCAAGTTGACTTTCACTGCTCTGTACGTTTCCCTAGTGTGACAACAATCTGTGATCTTTGATACTTTTTGTAAGGTTTACAATTTGAAAGCCTTCTTACATGTACATTTATTTTACCATCATTGACACACAACAGATTGTAAGCATGTTTACACTGAGTGTTGTCAAAAGGAAATGGAAAGTAGGATTATTCCATTTCCAAACTTGAGGCGTGCTGTTAAAAGATTTTTTGAAAGGATTTTAAGATTGCTTTGGGTTGTTTATGTCTACTTAACACCCTTCAAAGTCTATAAAAAGGAATAGTCCTTACTTAAGTTTCCAAGCAAGGAATTTTTTCTCTATTGCAATTTTGATGTTGAGATTAGTTAATTCATTGTAAATGGTATTTGAAGACTTAGTTGACTACTTTTGTTCTAAACCTCTTATAATGTAAAAATTCCCAGCAATTATTCCAGAGACATCAGTGAAATAATCTGTTACAATATAATGATGTACCCTGTGAAATAATACACATAACGACAGACAGTATTATACATTATGTTGAACCTGTAGTGGTTATAAATGTAATGTTTCACTTTGTTTGGTCTTGGTGAGAATTTAGATAGATTCTGATGACATTCTTGTTGATGAATTATGTTGTAATTTCCTGTGGTTTATGTGGTTAAGATAAGAATGACATTCCTTACTTTAAACCTTCTTCCTGTTTATAGTTTCTGTAAGTTTTGAATGAAGAATGTTTGCAGGAATAAAGTGATTCCTGTGAGTTATTTCCTGGTCTTAAGTGTGTTTATGGTGAGACTTATATATAAGTAGACAAGTAGGCCACAGGAAGTAAATTTTATGGATGACATCCTTTGCAGACTGCAAAGCTAATGCAAGAGTGAAAAAAAAGAGAACAAGATTGGCAAACTTTTAGTCCAGTTTTCCTGCTCATGTTCTTGACCTTGAGACTATAGTATTTGACTTTGACTATTCAACCAATGATAGCTCAATTTATTGATAAGATTTTCAATTCAGAGACCAGAGGGGCTTATACGAGTGTTTAGATCAAGAGCTGTTCTTGTCATATCCAACTGATGCAGTCTCAAAACTGATGTATTCCTCTACCATTCAGCACAGTTTCTGCCTCACAGACGAGCACAGAATAATCTCTATGGCTTCTTCAAGTACTGTGCTGTATACCCGAACTAGAAATAATGCGTTCTGCAACCTTATGTTATAAATAAGTGTGACAAGAGACATTGCCATTACCCGATCTTCTTTTACTTGTTGTTCTACTTACAGCCACTAGGTGGCGCTTTTTGCATACTAGTTGACTTGTAGAATTCTATGGGACGTCCACTTTTTGCACTGCTGATTTATCCCACATGACGGTGCTATTTAATCACTGCAAAGATAAGTCTTCTGACAGTGTAAACTTACGATACATGTTCATTTCTTCTCACTGCAAGGATGCAGGCTTTACTGCTTTACAATGACTTGATGAGGAATTTGGGGGGACACTTCAGGTTCTTGTTCTGCACAAAAAAGGATCTTTCCCTCCTGTGCAATGACCTGAAATTTGGTAAGGTAGTAGGTTCTCAGGAAGGAAAGAAGGGCGGTATTTCGAAAGTTCTTGCTGAGGTCATCCGTCCTTCTTTTGCACACTAGTATGACTTGAAAAGTTTAATTTTGACAGAATGTCACATGATAATCAACATCATCAGTTACGTGAACTCCAAGAAGAAATCTGACTTAACTGGGTTGAAGAAGGGACAGTGCATCTTGAAAGCTCCCCAAAAAGTTGCATACTCTTTCGTTGTGTTTGAGCACTTTTAACTTAATGTTTCGTCAAAATTTGAATATCATCTACTCTGTTTAAAGAAAATTCAAACTTTACAACTGGATAAAATTCAAAGATTTAGTTGCGGATGTTTAGAGTGTCATCCATCACTCTTCTTCAGCGTCTTTAGAATGAACTGGCAGAGTTTCAATTGTCTTTATACATGTATGTTGTTTATCTGGATGTCTAAACTTCATAAACGTATCATCTACTCTTGCACAGTGGTAGGGCGTGCGGAGACACATGTAAGAACAAACACCATCCTGCATTCTGCTCGCTCAAAGACAAATTTTATTTCAACCACAAGATTACAGCGTTGGCATGACTACATGATCCACAGTGGTAGGGTACAAGTGTGAGGTCAGGAGCACACGTCACTGCATGGTGCTCAGCAATCATTCTACATATTTAAATATCTCTGGTCGTTGTCTAACTACAGCCATGCCGGGTACAGCTCACGTTGTACACTGCTGAGTTGTGTGAAGTACACGTAGAGGCAAAAGTAAGACGTGTGAATCATGGCACAAGCAGACGTTATACAGGATTTTTACACTGGATTCGATTATCTAGTGTTGGTGACTTTGGCAGTTATAAGCAGAACATTATTACATCATACTCACAGAATTACATTTCCTTATAATATATTACATAAATGGACGATCCTAAATCACGTTTGCAGGTTATCCATAGTGAAGAAATATGCCCACGAAGTCGACCACTATACAGTGATCACAACTGAAAGGTATGCTCAGAAATACACTGAACTACACACATTGTGTATGGTACCTGGAATTCACTAGTTTGCACCTAATATACAGATATACTGACACCCCTATTCCAGGTGCCATTCACAGTGGTTTTACATAGACCTTTCCATCTCTAAATACAAGATAGGTCTGAAATCCATCAGTATCACAAAAGCCATGGCCACACATTTAAATGGTCTTGAAATTAAATTAATAAACAAAACAGACTGCTGAGTGTAGGTTCACATGTTAAATGTTCACCACTTTAAGGACTAGTTGAACATGATTCCTTTTTTGTGCCAGCTAATTTGAAAGCATAATCTGACCTCTCTATGAGTCAGAATTGCAAGTAAAATAGTTTCATCAACATCTGTTATTAACGGTTTACCGTTTTCTTCACATTCTTAGTATACAGATGTAGAACGACCAACTTCTAACTGTAAATCTCTCATTTTCAGCACAGGTTTTAGTCTTTCGGCATTAGAAACAAAAACAAGGCAGCTTTGGCAAAGTATGTACAATGCGAGCAAGCACGATAATTAGTACGGACAAAGATCACTTCTTCAAGTTGGCTCTGACAATTTCTTGACCAATACAGCTTTTTCTAAAGTATATCAACAATATTATGATGGCATCGGGCATTAATTTAAGCACAGTATTAATCATAGACAAAAATCACAACATTGACCTTCTTTAGTGTAGTAGTCAGCAACATCATTTTTCTGTCTATTTGATGTACATTTGTAGACTATCCAGTCAGTGGAATTATGTCATATAAGCACTTCACGTTTACTAAACCCTACAAATCCATACAACTATGTAGGAAAGGGAAATAATATATACACTGGTCATTAATATATATCATAATCTTCAATCCTCCCATCACTTGAGCCAACAGCTATTTTCTATAATGTCGATAGCGAGTTATGTTATGCACATATCTTCAGCAGGCACTTACAATACATTGTATAGTTCAAGTTCGCAGCTCTGCAGAAATTCTACCCCCACTCCTGCAAGAATTTGAAACCACCTTTACCTTTTTTGAACAAACCACAGATTTTTAACTACACCCTGATATAGGCAACACTTAGATATCATTGTAAGATACAGGGTTGGATAGTAGACCCAAGGATACTGGGGGTCTCAATTATAGTCTTGTGTGTGTTCATTAATTCTAAAAATGGTACCATCTGGTACTAGCATAGTGCAATAGAGGCCAAATGAGAGTGGTAATACACATGTTGACAGTGTTTTGTTTATCACTAACAAGATTAATTCTAAAACTGAAAGGGAACACATGTACACCTACAGCAATTTTGAGATAGCTGCGCCACAGTAAGTGAACAATTAAAAGTTTGCGAGAGACTGGGTATTTGTAAATGACAATCACATCCTTACAACTAGTACTCTTCTACTTTAGAACAGTACACCAAATGAAATACGGAAGTGGGTTAGATTTTAAAAGATGAACCTCAGATTTTCCAGAACTAATTTTTCAAAACTTGTAGTTACATGTAGTTCACCAAACTGGCACAGAAGGAAAACCTCATGTTTTGGGAGTGACAGTGGATCTAAAGTTTTACATCAAGTTCTGTTAAATGAAGACGGTTTTTGCCTCATGAAAAGGATGCCATTCCAAAAGTATTAAAACATGCTATCAGCATACAGAAGTTGGCACCTTAAAGATGTCTGTCTCAGGTGTTTCTGAGACAGGAAACATAGCTGAAGTGAGGCTTACATAACTGCAACTCCTAACTTGTTAACTGATACCAGATTGAATGCTGTGGGCACCACTAGACTAAAGACTAAACATGTTGCCTGTATTGTGGTAATTTCAATGAAGACATCCTGTCAAACAATATACATTTCTTATATCAATAATCTTGCTTTAGATACACATTTTTGTAAACTCTCTTAATGGTGTAGTTGCCTTGCAATATGTCGCAATGCTATGACCCCTAAATGAAAGTGGAGAATTCCAAAAGAAACATGAGCACATGAAGGCAACCAGGACCAACCACTGTCTACAAGGGGTGCAAAACACAAATTTGAATGAAGGTAAGATTGTAAGTCTAGTATATTCAGTGAAGGTGGTACTGAGTGGTGTTCAGATGAGGTACAAATCCAGGCTGTGAGATGAAGATCTATTTTCTCCTTACACCTCCTTTCCACTAGAAACTGCAACTGCTGAGCGACCAAATGTTTGACTGATTTCGTAGATTTCGTGGACAAAGAACAAATTTTTTTTGTGTTTTGTTGTCTTTTAGATCATACTTTTGGATTGTGCAACAATTCCAATTTTACAATCAGGGGTTTTACAAATCCAATTTTGGTCGCCGTATGGTCGCTCAACGATTGCTGTGTAGGTGGAAAGGGGGCCTAGAGAATCCTATACCAGGGTGTGAGATGAAGATGTCTATTCTCCCTAACCCGCCCACATCAGGACCCCTGTGGGAAGAAGGGTCTGACCAGGAACAGTTTCTCCTCGCCGCTCTGGCTGTTGAAGATCGGCGCCCGCTTGTAGTGTTCGATCAGCTCGTCCATGGTCATGAACGTCCGCTGGCCGATCTTCAGCCCCCCGCTGTCGATCTTCTGCACACGGAAATGTTTGTTTCTGTTGGGCGCCTTGAGAGAAATGGAATAGTCTCCCTCCTAAAGGATGGTCAAACAACAGAGATTAACAGTGTTTCATTAGAAAAGCATGTATTCAAGAATCATCTACATCGTCATAAACTGGACACATCATGCAGATGACTTTGTTTATACGCAGACTAAACAACACATAATGTCAAAGTGTACTACTAATGCAAGAAGGGGAAGTTGGGGCCACTTAGTGTTTGAAACTACACAAACATTTAATGCAATGCAGGAAGTCATCACAGATAAGTGAACATATTTCAAAATTTTAGAAATTTTTAACGCTATTTCCGCATACAAACGAAAGCTCTTACCAACAGGCTTTCAATCAATCCTGATACATATCAAAGATTGTTAGTATCAAAGATTGCTGGTAAAGCTTCTTGATAAGCAGAAATAGCATAAAAATCTCATGTTCATTACCATCACAGACAGACATTCACTCAAGTATTTTGTAGTCTGTTGACTTACATTTGACTCGCTGTCTCGCACCAGGAAGTCCCCGTCCCCTCCGTGTTGGTTCAGCCACTGGTCGGCCTGGGTGCGCGTTATTTTCCCGTAGTACCAGTCTTTGTCCGGGAATGGCTGGTGGCGTGCTGGCGACGGCACGGCGGAATTCAGAGAAGTGGTGGAGAACTGGGTGGTAATCCCCGTTACTGGGTCGAAGCTCACCGGCTGTGCTCCGGGGTCAACCTGCACGTAGTTTTTCGGTACCAGTCCGGCTTCCCCCTGCTGGTTTCGCGCTTTCCACCACTCCGGATCATCCTCCGGCTTCTCAACAATGTCCAAGAATTCCCCCTTTTCGAAGTTTAGCTCTTCCTCGTTTCGCGACGTGAAGGGATACAAAGTTCTGACTACACAGATAATGGGACCGGCGCCGTTCGTAACGGCCGCGTTCGGCCCGCCTTTCACAGTCCCCGTCGACTTCACACCGTCGCCGCTGTCTTCTGCATCTTCAATGACGTAGTTCGAAGGGAACCAACCGACTGTTCCGTTATACTCGCCTCGCCACCACCCGTCGCTGGACTTTTCCATGACCACGACCTTTCCCCCCTTCTCCAAAGAAATCTCGTCGTCCCGCGCGGCCGTGTAGTTGAACTTCACCGTGGCCATGATGTTGAGTTGATGCGACTCTGACGGCGAATCGCGTCCTCTCACCGACGGTTCCGCCTCCTGTTTCCCCGATCTATCGCTCGGGTTCCGCTGCACTTTGTTCTTTATTCCAAATATGCCCTTGATGGATTTCCCCTTTTTACTGTTCTCCCGTTTGACGTAGTTCGAAGGCACGTAGCCGACCTGGTTCTTGGCGTTCTGTACGCGCCACCACGACCGGGTGTCGTCCAACAGCGTGAGGCGCTCATTCTTCTTGATGTCTAGTTCCTGGTCCTGTTGCGCCTCGTAGTTATACTTGGCCACGACAACCTCCTCTTTCTCCGTCATCATGGAGTACAACTCCTGCAGGGGGGAAACAAGAAAGGTGAGGATTCAGACAAATGTCTTAGAACATAATTGTAGTTCAACTTGGCCACGACAACCTCCTCTTTCTCCGTCATCATGGAGTACAACTCCTGCAGGGGGAAACGAGAACGGCGAGGATTCAGACAAATGTTCCATACATGTACATTTCAATAAAACCAGTAATATGCAAAACTTCCAACACACAAAATATTAAATCAATCAATCTAGCCATTCTTGAGTTATCTTGGTGACAAACAGACACACACACAAATCCTGTAAAAAAAACAGTCAGCAAGACGTATACTGTAACATGTTTAAAGTTGGAATTTAAAATCTTGTCCCTAAATGAGTTTCCTATAAACTGGAAAGTATTGATACTGATAGTACCAAAGATATTGCAAATTCATGTTAAAATCGTTTCAGATCCATTTTAAGTTTGCTGCACAGTGAAAAATCAAGGTTGAAGCTACACAGACAAGGGAGGAGGAAGACGGAACAAATGTTTTACTGTGTGATGATTTCACAGTAGAGAACAGCAGATTTAATACAAGTTATTAGTATTACAACCCCAAATATTTCCGGAGTTACAGTATCACAAACTTTACGTCTGTCTCAGCCTCCAGAAGCAGTCTTGCAACGTTAACGAACCTGTTAGTGCAGTGATCAGGTGTTCAAAGTCAAGGAAAATGTTAAAATTATCCCTTGAACTTCTACAAGTAACCCCAATGAGAGACAAAGGCTCTTATCTAGGATAGAAACATGCATGTGTGGGTGGGGGGGTTATCCCTCCGAAAATGTCAAAGATACAAATGCAGGATCTGTGCAGCATTGTGTTCTTTCCTCTTAGTCCCTGAAATCATTAATATTTATCAGAAAGGAAACAAGTAGGACTAAGGCATTTCCTGTTCTGTTTTAGCTTTAGCCATTTTGATCTGCCAGGATCGCATTTCCAAGAAACAAGATTAGATAAAACCACTTTTTAAAGGTTAAAAAAGAAAACAAAACTGTTATTCATCATCATTCTGGCAAGGTTAGTGAATCAAGGAAAAGCTACACATCAAGAAAACATTCAACACATTGTCTACCGGACTCTACCCACATATACATGTAGTATAATGATATTGTCATTGCACAAGACATTACCTTTCTTTGGCATGTCTCAGACTGCCGTTAACTCTTTAATTACCATGTGACTAACTTTTCTCATAAAATAAAACAATCACTGTAATTGTAGCAAACCACCATCTACTTAACAAAGGCAGACACGAGCAATGCACTTAATTACAGATGGAAGCGAAATGACCGGATAGACTTCAAAGTCTCCCACCAAGACAGACCTGGCGATGACTAAGCACGTAAATAATCATCTCAACACTTGGGAGGCAGCAGACAATGCCAGGGCTACTTGAGACTGTTTCACAAGACGCGAGGAGGTCGACTTTCTTGGTCATAACAGGAAAAGGAGTCCCACGCCACCAGGAGGATCCAGGCTGCTCAGGAAGGAGATGTGAAGGTGGGATGGGACCAGCGATGACACACAGCTGGACCAGAACCAAACAGGAAAACTCCAGGTCATCTGAGGAGAGGATGTGTGTCCCTAGCTACACTGTCTACTCTGAACAGCCCTACTTAGCCTAGAAGTACCCATTCTAATCTAATCTAGTTCCAGTCTGTTCCTCTGATCATTTCTATACAGAATTATAGTCTTGTTAACAGAGAATTTACTGGCATTTGCAAATTCACTTCAAATATAAGCAGGAGCTTTGACTGGCTCCAAATCTCTTCATCATGGTACTAAGTCCTTCAATGAAACTTCAAGACACAGTATTAGAAGACTGTTATTACTAGCACTGTTAATGTTATTGTCGGAAGACGTTACTATTTAGAATATTTAAGTACTGTTACCAATCTCCTTGGTCAACAATATCACACATTATAATATTCTATATTCAAGGTCAATAACTCGCTCTCATCACTGTTTGACCTTGTGTGTTTACAAACCAAACAAGGATTCTGGAGACCTAACTTTTCCCCACAGGTGGTTCTTAGAGGGTGTGAGGCACAGCAGACACCAGAGCACAGGAAAACCACAGGACTGACCTTCTGGTAATGAGTCTGTTGGTATTTCCCCTGCCTCAGGGTCCAAGGTTTAACAAATCTATCCTTGTTACATTTCCCTATAAACTCTTTATCATTTTACAAATTCCTACAATGAAACTTCAAGACACAGTATTAGAAGACTACACATGTACAATACAACCCTAACAGGCTATCGTCAACTGGCCCTGTTGTCCACACTGTTCTTACTTCCCTTGCCTCAGGGTCCAGGGGTTTAACAAGTTCACACACCGGACCCACGAGGACATGACAGATTACTTCATTACACCAGACCACTAGCCTTGGAAGGTCTGAAGAAAGTCACCTGCTTGTCATAACAAGTCCACACAAGCCATGTTACAGTTCACACATACTCAACGCATTGTAAACTGCTCTGTAACAACCTACCTTAAGTTACAGCTAAGTTTCATCCTGTGTCCAAGCTATAACTGGTGATACAGTCTAGGATTATGTGGCACAGAATGTGTTACACTAACTTACAGTACCGGTAAATTCAGTGTTTCAACTTTGCTGTATAATGCGAGGCAAAGCATGTGTTTGCAGAAAAACAAGTTTACAGTAAGACGTCACTGAGAAAAATAATGAGCTCATGTATATAGATTTTTGATTTGATTATAAATAAGGGACATTTCAAGATATGATGCATATGAAGTGCTTGGTCTTTGTATAGGACAACTTCGGGTCCAAACCATATCAACATGTGGATATTACAGGGAATTATCATATAACACATATTGTAGACACTGAAATATATACTCAAGGGTCAGCCTATATGCTGGCAGGAGTATTTCATAATTGGTGTAGTTCTCCTAATATAGTTCTCCCCCAAACACAAGGCCACTACCAGGCACACAGGAAGAGGTGGGCAGGGCTGGTCTCACATGTCCTGTGCAGCTCCCAGCCTTGGGCCTATCATATAGACAAGCTGGAACTACTGACTTGATGTCTCCTTCAATTTCAACTTTATACTGCCAAACAAAGCACAAAAAATATACTCTAATTTGTAAACCTCTTTGAAAAACTAACGTATAACATAGAGCAAATACACCCAATAGCCACCAACAGAGCCACAAGCAAAACTAAGAAGCATTCTTGAAGTTTGACTCTATTCTGTATCCTTCTAATCTAGAATTGCCTGAAAAACAGACTGTACACCGCCGGCACATTGAAAAGCATAAAATATAAGTTGGTAAAGTCTGCATCTGCCTTACCTCTGGCTGGAGACAGTTAAAGCAGTTGAGGCTATTCTTGCTGGTGTCTGTGGTTAGAACCATCTTGGATCCTTCAGAAAAGACTGATGCCTACCAGTCATACAGGACAGTCCCTACAAGTTACAACCTAATCCTGTGCAGATGGACGTATCAGCTTGGCAAATGTTCTCCTCATGCAGACTTGTCCGTTTTCCCACGTCTCTTTGCTACAAGGCTCATGCAGCCATACAGGGCAGTCTACAAGTTACACCCTAATCCTGTGCAGATGGATGTATCAGCTTGGCAAATGTTCTCCTCATGCAGACTTGTCGGTTTTCCCACACGTCTCTTACAATAACGCATGCAGGACTGGATAGGAGAAGGCTCAGCCTCAACAAGCTCCAGTTCAAAGACGATTTAGTCTGGTGAGCGGGCCCAGCTAGACAGCACACATATCTGGGGAACCATACAGCAGCCCACAGTCTGGGGGAACTGGGGACAGAGTAGCACAGGTGGGAGGACCAGGGCCAGTTGTTATGGGCATATGAGTCAACACATAGTCATCTGTCAGCATGTGTCCCATGTTTGGATGGAGCAGACCATTACTGGTGTATAACAGGGATCTTGCAAGGTAGGTTTCCAAGTCGATTTCATATAACAAGTTGAACAACTAAGCAATTCAGATTGGTCCATAGTCATAGAGATAAACAGCAATCTTGTACACTACAAGTTGGTATTTTCGTCACCAAACTTAGATCTAATACAACAGCAAAAGATGTATGACACACCCCTGAAACTAGAAATGGTACAGCCCATGGGTGCTTGAGGACTCCAGAGATCAGTGACCCAAGATGAGGTCATCACAGAAGTGGAAACAATCATGTAAATCTGAGTCTATCAGCAGTGGTTATCAGACTTTAATCACCTCCTTACTCCCCAGGTATCCCCCTACCTGGGGTTCACAATCACATGTGTACCAAACACCTGAAGACAAGTCTTCAACTTTTCTCTCCAAGTCAGTATAAGAGAAGAAGAAGTATGAGAAGAAGTCCACAACTTTCAACTCAAAGTTTTCTTACTGTTTTTAAGTGTTTTGTCTTGAAATGCATGTGACATGTGATGTGATATATTTTTTTGCATACACTTGGGTTGATACATAGCCACGAACATTACCTACTTGATATCTATAAGACACATGATCAGGAATCCTTGTCTACACTTTACAGACATGAATATGTTATGAAATAGTCCACAAATATAGGCCTTCATACCTGGTTAAAAAGATGCACATGCTTATCAACAGAATTGACATCCTATCACACCACACGAAACTTAAGATTTGATGTCTAGTAGTGAAAACTAGCTACTAACTACAGAATCTGTACATCTGTATTTTTCAATCAAATTTGTCATGAATAAATAAACGGGAAACAATTCCTTTGTCCCGCGGAGTACACAACCAATCACCCACCTCAGGTGAGCCCTGATGGAACAATAGATTTCCCTCAAGTGTTTCAATCCTCACAGGAAATCCCCCTGCAGTGGATCAGCCCTTATCACCCTGGCCTGCAGGTGTAAGGAAGTGTGGAGGGTTCGATGATGGGTGATCAGCGATTACCTTATCTCTATCTGTCAGCTCCCAAATCTCTGTCAAATAGCTGAAGGTAAATCCATTGTAACTGAAACTCTTTTCACATTGTCATGGAAATAGCCGATGCAGGCCAATTATCCAAACAAGGGGATAGAGATTGTCTCAATCTGTGAATGTTACGACACCTCCTTATCACAACTACACAGGTGAGAGAAACACCTGATAAAGGTAGTCTCAGGGCACACCTGACAGGTGATCTCAACAGAGATGTCTACGGATGCAAGATGTAAACAAAAACAAAACCCTTCATGTACAGTACTGCTTAATCAAAACAAAAGCCAAGAGGGTAGAGTGCATTTGGGAGGTCGCGGGTTCAAACCCCGGATGGGTCATGCAAAAAGACTTTCCAAATGGTACATGCTGCATTCTCTGCTTAGCACTTATGGGACGGAGTATAGATATTAAAAACACACTACTGCCAACTTGAGCTAGCCAATACTGTAGTGTAATACTTGCCTAACTGTGTGGCCCAAGGGCTATACAAACGGAGATGGGCACCACCGTATACACCAATAGGCAATAGGTGTGGGAAGGATATTACCATATAATGCTTAGATGTGAGACTATCTCTTCAACTTCAAGTTCAACCATCTGCTGGGTTACTCTCTCACCATGATGCTTCACATGTGGGGTCTAATCAGAACTTGACCTTGACAGTTCCTGACAACTGCACAAAGACAGGAAAGCAGCCCCCAGGAAAGGAAACATTATCTTTTCTTAACTGATGACAAGGTGGCAGCAAAAAGGCCACCAACGAGCTTCGAAAAAATCATACATTACTAAAAACATGTTCACAAAGTTCTGGAAGGACAATTTCAGTGATGGCCAAGTTAATTAGCATGAAATATAGTCGACGACTCGCCATAATTTCTAACAAGGTATGCCCATTATACTGAGTCATACATAGCTATCATATGCTGTTATGTCTGACTTTCCAAGAGAACATTCTGCAACATGTGCCACTCATTTTGAATGTAGAACTGCAGACACGTCTGCAAATGAAGGTAATATGAAGGCAATGGAAAGTGTAATTTTTTTTCTTGGTATGACTTCATTCAAAGCAAGGAGTGGTTGGCTTTGCTGTTCTGGAGAAGCCCAGATAAGACCCCAGCTGACTGAGCCACTTCCTGCACAACTGGTGGAAAACTTCCACATTTCAAAATACTTGGAATATCAATTTCATGGTTACATCATATAGACTACTAACTCTAGATCTATTGTAGTACATATTGTATCATGCATCCATGATTTGGATGGGTATAGTCCTACTGAAAGCATTATAATTTATATACCATTAGGATACAAACATATACAACAGAAGAAGGGGGAAGGATGATTGGATAGATAGATATCATCAGAAAATAAGCTGAACAATCGTAAGTCCTACATCCATACACAATTCATCAACGATACAAATATTCATAGTTTGTGAGTTTGTCTTTAAGGGAGATAGTACCATTTAGTTCACCTCCATAGACTTTCAGTCATAACAGGAAAGATGTAGAAAGTGACAAATAAGAAACCGTACCAGTCACCACTACAATATACAAGCCACAAGTCACGACTAACACAAGGGTCTTTCCAAGAACAACCACGTTGACAGGTGCAAAACAAATGTACTATCAACAACCCTGAACCGAGCTGAATCATCAACTGGCTGTCAGAGGTGAAACAGAAGGATAATGACTTCAAGATAACCTCTAACCTATTCCTAATGTATCATAATATGTAGCTTTCCCATTAGCTGTTAATATGAAAGTAATAATATCCATACATTGCCAATAACACATACTCCGATTTTCAAGAAAATGAGCCCTATTATCTTCTGAAAACTGAAAAGAACTTCTGCCTTAACTTAAGTTAAAAATTCTAAACTATTTCTACCACAACAATCACTTTTCAACAAGAAATATAACAATACGAAATAAGACTTCAATCACTTATGATCTACCAAACGCAGTACAAGAATTTTCCTTACCTGTTGGACTGATTGTCAATTTTCCTCTAGAAAATGACATTTGCAAGTCAGGTATTAGTAAGTTACTAAATCAAGCCGATTACTAACATCAGAATAGACTTTCCCCACACGTCATGGCGTTTCCTTACAACAGGGAAACAAATAACAGGAAGTCACTTCGGGCAATGCTACCATCGATACAGACATACCTGGCTACTTAACACCTTAAAACCCCAACATCTGCTTGGAAAATGTGGCTGAAAATTCTACCTACATGTAAACAACTAAACATACTTGTTCGAATCTGAATAACACAAATCTGTTTCAGTGTGTAACTGACATAATGATTCATACAACACATCATTGATGGTCAGATGTCAAACACCAAAGGTGCATTTTTTCCAAGACAACTGTTTTGTTAAATAGTTTTAAAAACCCTAAAGAAATCAAATATTCCACCAATAAACAATAAAATTTGGTCCAGTGCTTAACCCAGGAAGGCATATGTACCATGACAAAATAAGCAACAAAGAGGAAGTGATATCGTACAAAATAACTGGGCCCTCAAGGCACATTATTCTGGCTCATAAACAGTTCACTATGCAATAATTCTCATTAAATTCAAATTTCAGACAGTACACATGGTTTATACCAAGCTGAGGATACACCCTCATGTCCAGGGAAGAACGAGATCTCTGGAACAAGTCTGTGTTCTCAAAACCTTCACAAATATCTTTCTTCTCCACCTATAAATTCAAATGTTGCGAGTGGTATGCCAGGTGTAGTAGGCCAGAATGTACCACAGGCCAAAACATACCCAGGTACACTCTAGCCAGGGGTACATCCCAGCCTGCTACACTGGCATGAACTGACCACCTGCCTGACCTAGCCTTGACTTGTACTTTTCACAGAGCACCAAAGATGTAAACATCATGTTCAGGGGCAACCCAACACTTCTGCAGCAAGTTCCTCATCTTCGTCAAGGTCATAATCAAGGTCACAACGATGACCCTTACACCTAGAGGTCAATTGGAACTACTCGCTATGATAGTAAACATGACTGCTTGAAAGATTAGACTTTCCCCCAATTAACAAAATAGAGGTTGAATTAAGACATATATGCTATACATGACCTCATATCATCATAGAAACTGACATTTGGACATGAAAGTTTGGCAGTGTCTGTTTTTGTAGTTGATTAAAAGAGTTTCTTTTTTTCTTGAAACTGGGCATTGCATCTTCATACTTTTAGCATGTGCTTTCTTAACCTTGGGATCAGATTCTGACAAAAGTGGGAAAACCAAGTAAGATGGACCACCACTGACCATGGCCATTCACCTGTTATGTGCCAGACCATGATTTCACCCTGGAGAAGCCCCCATTTCCATATCAAATTTTCTAAACCAGTACAACGTAAGACATACCTTACGCTGAAGACCACACAACATCACTCCACCACCTTTGGCATATAACATTACTGATAGTCTAGAGTTTGGTCTGACCACAATCCACCAGACACGTGTTTCAGACCCTGATGTACGCATGCTCCAAACAAGGCAGGAAAACCACAGACTTTGTTCAAACAGTAATACTTCCTATGGGTGTAGGTGTGGGGCCTTCAACATCCAGGTGTACAAAGATTCTGAAAGGTAAATAGATCTGTACGTACTATACTTACACAAGGTTAGGAAATACATGTAATTTGTACTATGTTATACACAAATAGCCAACTGTCTTTTCATTGGTAAATTGTCATTTTTGTTTGAAGATGTAAATCTCTTTTAATTTCACGAGTATCTCCAAGTTTTTCAGATTTTCAACTGTCTGCTAGATTGTCAACATCCTTCAGACTAGTGTTTTAGTATGTTAAAGTACAGATATACATGTGCATGTAGTCCTAAACAATTTTACAGGTACAGTGTACCAGTAAACAGCCCTAAATTGGTACTTGTTACCCTGTATCTGTACCTAGCCTGGGTGCAAGTGTACGAGCCCAAGTAGTAATCGGATGGCACCAAGGCTAGGTACTTGTATGATACATGGATCTATTTACATATTAACAGCACTGCCACGTGCCCCCTGTTCCTGATCTACCCCACAGTGTGTGCTGACAATGGGGAGAATAGGGACCATTTGTCAGCCCTGTCCCCTCCCCTCCACCTGTTCCCATATGTTCACTGCGCTGTCTGGCGCTCTGTTTACAATTTACAACCACCAGCCAAGGACTCTTGTTCTTTCCGAATCTTCATAGCGCATCAAAAACATCTTGTTTTCGAAATGTGGTGCCGATTTTCTTACTCCTCTCCAGAAGAAATGTGTCTATATCATTCACTGAAATATATGTTTTCTAATGCTAGATGTCTATGATTTAGAAGTTACAACCACCAGCCAAGGACTTTTGTCCCTGCCCTCTTTCCGAATCTTCATTGTGCATCTAAAACATCTTGTTTTCGAAATGTGGTGCCAATTTTCTTACTCCTCTCCAGAAGAAATGTGTCTATATCGTTAACTGAAATATGTGTTATCTGACATTCTATTTATAATTTACAACCACCAGCCAAGGACTCTTGTTCTTTCTAAATCATCATTGTGCATCTAATACATCTTGTTTTCGAAGTGTGGTGCCAATATTCATACATCTTTTCTGAATAAATGTCACATTCATTGTGTCCATGTCATTGACTGAAATATGCCTTGTCTGATGGTCTGTCTACCATTAGAAGTTAGAACCATCGGACAATGACTCTTGTCCTTGTCCTCTTTAGAAAGCATTTTTGTGCATCAAAAATATCTTCATCTTTAAACATGACACCACTCCAAACACCTTTTCAGAAGAAAAATCATGTATTGATTGACATATGCAGAATTCTAGACAAAGAAGGGTATAATAGGGGGATCAGTCGTAAACAATTGCAAGGTTAACATCTGTTACAACATATTGTCATCCTTTAAACAGACATGTACTGTACATATAGTCGAGGACATGTCCCAGAAAGTATACACTAGACTGTAGACATGAAGAAGGAAGGGAAAATGCAGTATCTACCTTTTAAAATAGCCTACAAATGATTTTTGCCTATTAGTATTACCATTTTCTTTATAAATTATATACCAAAAGTCATAACATACATTATGATTTACATAGCAACTTTTTGCATATTCTAAACCTTTGGCAGGCTGGTTTTATTGTTTCATTCATGTTAGATGACGTTAACAGTCTATGTAATACAGTTACAGCTCTGTAAAATCCCTCGGGGATAGGACCTAAGTGACTCATGCAATATGTCATAGATTGGTGAATTACAGCTAGATTTCACCTCTAGGGTTACCTAAATTTACCTGTATAGTCTAACCCTTCGTACCATCTAGCGCTAGTCTTTCTTGAAAACTATAGACGTAGGACCTAGACTAGGAAGTAGGAACCTACAGAAACTAGACAACACACATACAGTCAAAATTGCCCAAGACGACCACTCATGAGCAGGGGATTGATAAAATCTGGTCTATGCAGACAGGTGGTCACTATGGACAAGATTCTTATGCTTGGGGGAAAATAATCTAAGTAAGGGACACCAAAAAGTGGTCACATTGGCCAGGTGGTCCCTATGTAGAGGTGGGCACTTGTAGTGTACAAGTCTGACTGTACACTGGTCATAAAAGAAACATATCATAAGCATATACCATAAACGTATGCCAAGAACATACAACAAGGGTAGGAAAAGGTTAGAAAAACATGACACATAATATCAGTTATCTTAAGAAAGCAGAAAAAGTACCTGTGATATATTAATCCCCATGTTTTCACACCTCCAGACCTATGCCTTTAGCTGGTCAATGACATACAGTAAACCTTCTCATTAATTATGTATGTAGGAGGACCTGCATGGGGGTTTTGAACCACAGGCTCTAATCAGTCATGACTGAAGGTCCAGCTACTACAATTGTTTCAATAACTACAACAAAGCTCTTTTCCCATCTATTCATTTAATCAAAATCCAAAATACATTCAAAGCAATTATAGACGGTATACACCCAGACCCCTTTAGAGCCCATAATCTTCATAGCTGAACCCTTTTTGAGTTCAATCTTTTCTCAGCTTTCTGTACATTTCCATATTCAATGCCTCTAAGTCATTTGTTACTGTTTACCCCCACCTTGTCCTTTCTAACACCATCATACCAGTGTCACAGGACAGGAAGCTGGCCTGACTTCAACCACCTGTGTAAGAGAAATGGCTTCCTCTTGACCATGACAATATTTGCCATGTCCGATACAATCTTATGGCCATGCACATCTGTTTTTCAATACCCTTGTACAATACTTTTCTTCTTTTTTGTTTGTGTTTCTGTGAACGTACATGAACCAAGAGCCAGCAGTGGCTAAATTTTAGATGGAATGAACACAAAAAAGATGAAAGGAGATTTTTTATAAATTTGTGTGGGCAGGCCTTTATATTGCATCAAATTTACTACAATAATGTTGTATGTGAACACCATCTAGTGATGAATATTTGAAGTTGAAAAAAGAATTCCCTCTTAGGGAACTCATAGAAACAGAAGTGTGCTGCCACCCTTAGAACACCAAGGGTTAAGTCATATGTGAACAAAACAAAGGCTGTGTAGACAATCAGTGTTGATGTGCCTGTTTCTGGAGCAGGCAATTTTTTATATAATTGTGCTGACCTAAAGCTGGCCAAAACAATCTAATTAGTCCAGTCAAATCAGCAATTGTGTTTATGGCTGGGACGATTCTTGTGTAATAATTTCATACAGAGGAAAGGTTTTAGTCCACTCTACAATTACTTTTAGATTATGGTACAATTTCTAAGTTAAATCAATATTTCACTTTTATTTCAAATTCAGAAACTTATCAAAAAGCCCTAAATATTCTTAGTGCACTCTACTGTCTACACTCAATTAGTTCAGTGTCAAAGACATAAATTATCAATCATCACTAATCCTGATTTTAAAAATCTAACCAAAGCATGCATATGCTGCAATCTGCTGAGATGTCACTAGAGGGTGAGAGAGAATTTATTTTCCCTGCCATCAAAGTCTAAACCTGGGTCAGGATCAACCCTACAAAACCACCACTCTAATTATGATGCTGATAACAACATTCATGTGGAATAAATACCTGAGCTATTTTGCCAAACAGGGTTGGAAATGTTTATTGATCGTTGATGATGTTATTGTGGAATCTATTTTTCCCGTTGGTTCTCACAATTCTCTTTCAAGTGGGATTAAATCTTCTATACAGGCCTCTTGACATACAATGTACACACAGGGAATTCTATTGCTTTCCACTCGAAATACCTGAATAAAGCTTGGATGTCAACAAAACTTCATGTGATTCAGAAACTACAACATAAGACAATCGCAACAGTACATTGTATTTTTTCTTTGCCCACCACGTCTTTGTTGCAGTTGGAGAAATTAAGTTTTTAGTATGATGCAAATGTCAAGATGGTATAAAGTCACCTGGCCACTGTAATATACAGGTCTATGATAATAAAGCCTACACATTACTCTATACTCTTCACTGCTTTATTCATAATTATAGAAACTGTTCTTGTCCTACCTTTTCCCTTTCAAATGCAATCAGTATCCACTATGAGTAATGATACACTGGTGAATTTGATTCTACTCTCTGTGTTTGCCATTTAATTTTCCTGCCATCATATTTCACTTGCATATCATCTTTCTGTTCACCTTCATCTCATCCTACCAACCATAAGGACAAACTCGCAGCGAAATGCTAGAGGCAAATCATGATGCTTTTATGATGAGTGCTAGTGCAATGCAGCTTCATTACGGATCGCCTTTATGACCAAGCACCCCGGGTCTCCCCTTCTCTTGTCGATAATTGTGTTGAGTTCTTTAACATGGAAAGGTTTGTCGCCTGAGGCTTACCCCTCAAGCTCCTCCATACACATGATCGCCAGCTTACCGTTACCGTCTGAAATGACGAATGTAACCCCTCACACTGTCCATATAAAACAGAGAAAGGACAAAGCCCTGATGAACGACAAAATCTGCTGCCTCAAGGGTGAAATTTATCACCATCCAACCTTGGGAGAAATAACTACGGGGATAACCTTGGCCTAGAGCTCAGTAAATCTAGTTAGTCTGGGAGTTGGAACACAATTTCCAGTAATGCTATCTCAGACAAGCTCTGGAATTACGTTTGTGAGCTGAAAGCAATTCTTGTCACGGGCACACAGAAACACGCTTTGAATAATATTTGTTTCAGCACAATGTAGCTATCATAGGTAGACAAGCCAGGGAAACCACTGTTGTATATACATGTACATATCATAAATTATATTTTTCAAGATTACAATTCACAAACTTAAAGTATCAAATTCTTTTTAGTTTGAGGGAACTGAATCTTTTTAATTCTGAACTAAGTTAGAGGGAAAAGAAGGCATTCGCTGTATCTACAGTTCGTAGTAGGCACACAAAATGCATTACTGACAGTGACAGACAATATCTATTGTTTGTGGTCTGTATAATGTTGTTGCTAGGGAGCGGTCGCTGCGAAAAACATGATCACAAAATCACCATGACAAGTTTATACATACGTGATTACACTGCACGTTGTATTCTGCTCCCAATATTCACCTCACCGTGTTTCGTGATTAGCCTCTACTATTATTCAACCTGACTAGGACGGTTGGCCAGTAGCCTGGAACTCACAGCAGCAGCCATATTGACTGGGGGCTTCACCGGTGTGTACCTGATTCCATGGTTCTAAGTGAAGAGAATGGATGGATGGCAACCCATGGAAATGTGTTGTATATACAGAATATGATGAATGAATGAGTGCTGATATTTTAATAACTACAAACAGTACAAAACATTTGCATTAGTCAAAATCCTTAACAATGCTCAAAGACAACTCTAATTGCCATTTCCTCTGTATCTAATTGGAATAAATACTGGATTTGAAAAATGTTCTCTGAACAGGCCAAAGATGGATAAGTCGTAGCATAAGGGACATACAATGTATGGCTGTCCTATGAATATAAATGAAAATCAGCCAGAGACTGATACAGATGCTACAGTGCTGTTAGCGGATAGACAGTTTTACTGGTAGGGTATATGATTCTTATGAAAGAGAGATGAAGCCCAGTCCTGTTATACTATCCTACCCAATGGCCAATTGCAGATTTATGCATTTCCAAAGATCATTAGCTATCCCTTGGGAACCCTGTAAAGACAGGGGTGTCAAAAGGGCAGGTTTACACTACATTAATCAGAGTATAAATATGCATTATTCTGTTGGACCTTTTGTGAATTGCCTCAAATCAACTGCATGTTTGGATCATGTTTGGAAAAGTACAGTAAGCACCGACGGCGATGTCCTGCTCATATGCCGAAACAGGGATGTAATTTCTGTTGCAATATCATATTCCTCATCCATGGTTACAAGATGATACCACACCCTCCCACAGAGTACAACACACATGGTGTACAACAGAACAGAACGAGATACCTCTATTATCAGATCTCACTCATCCTACTATTCCTAGGGTTGTGTAATACATTCAGAATGTAAGTTTTACATATACACAATGTATCAGACACTTACACATTTTGCTAGTACACTTTCAGCACCTGTGATGTTCACACAGCTTTCATTGCCCAAACTAGCTATTGGTCAGCTTGGGTAAGGTAAAAGGGGAACAATCAGACATAAGAAAAATGACCAGAGACAGAATAGGACTGACCTCATGAGGATTTTCTTCCAAATTTACATACCAGTTTTATTTCAGTACAAACATCTACGGAACATGTTGTACTGTCAGATCTTTCATTAGTTTAAAGATATCCCCAGGCCTTTGATTGAGAACTTTCAGTTTCACTTTATTGTTTAGCCAGGTGAATTTATCTCAGGTCTAGATAAAAACTAAAACATAATGAAACAATTTAAGAAATGACCCTTCACGAACATATCAACACAAGTAAGGTTTAAAACTTTAAAGATTAAAAATTGCTCGTTTTCATGCAAATTTTCAAGTGCACAATGTCAGCAGACTGCGCCATGGTTCTGATAGACTGCCCATTGCCTAGCAACAGGATTATGAGCAGTTGACCTCATCCTCCTGGAATCTGTGATTGCAAGAGGGGCTGACCCATGCCATCTGACTATGCATATCTAAACAGAAACCACTGACCAAGAACAGACAAACAAAAGCAAACATTGCAACCCACAACAACAAACACATAATGTAAACGTGGTCAGAAAATAACAAGCACAACATTCTAACAAAAAAGGGCAATTTAATATCTAAGATTCTTTTACCAAACATCTGTACTCAAAGTATATTCTAACATCATTCATCTTCTTGCCAGATATACTTCCTCAAAACCAAAAGTGAAATGACTGATTACTTTTTAAGTGTAGGTTCTTTCTGACACAACCTTAAATTTATGATCAGTCTTTTTACTTTCGGTTTTATACGAAGTATAACCTGACCATAAAAAATTATACTTAATGCAGGTCAAATTACTCTCTCAAACTTTCAAAGTGTGGTGGCTCAAGATATCTCTCTCCTCAAACACAGGACCTCCAGCCCAACGTCCACTACAACCCCTACTACAAGTAGCGTGCATGTTGGCGTTAAGAACAGGGTGGGGATTGAACCCTGAACCCTAATTCACAGGCAGCCAGGATTGCTAACCGTTGGATCATGGAATGAAGAACTATTTTCATTATCAGCCAAAAATGATTACTCAAGCAACTGGATAAGATTTTGAAAATCTTATCCAGTTGCTTGAGTAATTATCTTTGGCGTATCTTATTACCTGGATGTCTAACCTTCATCAACGTATTTTCATTATCAAAAGTTCTGCACCATTGTTCTATACTACACTAACACTTGCCGTGCATACATTACAAGCAAAGTTACCTTCTGACCAAAACAGTGTTTATTCATTTCTTCTGACAAACAAAAATGTATATGTAACATCATTCTGTCTACAACAATTACAAAGACCTAGGATATGCTTTTAACTTCTGCTTCTATACAACAACATGCAGGGATGTCACTTAATGAACTTGAACTGTTGGTAACAAGATACCCAAACAAAGATGTCCACCTTGGTTTGAGGCTAGCCACAATGTGTTCCACCTGTTGTTTGCTGTCTTTTCTTAGGTACAAACCAAACAACTGACTTTGTATGACTGCTGGTTTTTAGGAACTACCAATACCATATTACTGCTCATGTGTGGTTCTGTTCCTAAATGGTTATTTTACACTCCGTCATTTTACAACAAAGCAGAAATACAACACCCACAGAATGCAACTAAAGTTTTACACAGAGTTAGTAACGTTAGTATTACAGTGTGCTAAAATATTACTAGATATGGTATCAGACAAATGGTACCTTGATTTAGCAATTTTAGTCATATGTGTTGTATCATCTTCTGAAAAAAAAGCATAAATTGCTCTTTTAAAGGACTTTCTTAGAATTAAGGACATATATCAAAATAATTCCTCACTTCCTCACCATAAATTCGTAGAACCCTAAATATGATATAAATTTTCTTCTTCCTTTGTGTGATGTTTATTAGATCATGTTTCTTGGACATAAAAACAAGCAATAGCTCCTATATCTCATCAATACTGGATGAGGAATTCTATATCGTGCAGAACTAACATCTGATAGCGTGCTGGGGACGGAATAACGGAGTCTCCACTGATTGTGAAAGTAACAGAAACCTTAACAGCGGCGAGGGAGGGTGTATCACTGTATGGGTGGGATCTGGAATTTGTCGCCCCCCACCCCCCTTAACAGAACTTCGGCCTGGTCGATTTTTTTGTTTGAACTACTTGACTTGAACCGCGCCACAAATCGCACTGTCACCAGAATACTAATGACAGGAAGAGGTCTGTCTTGTTGCAGGGGTAGAGGAGATAGCTGTGCCACCGACTTGGGAAGGAGAAACGGACATGATTAGAGCGGAGTGAACGGCGGAGGCTGGCTGCCAACAAAATCACCATGTCCGGATCTAGCCGCCATCATCGTGTCGTGTCACCCCACAGCGCCGTGCTTCCAGGATGTTGTCAGGGCGCAGACGGTAATCTGGAGCTACAGTTTCCCTCCTGACAGACACAGGAGGAGCGGTAAAACACGGGAAGAGAACAGACAGTCACCGGAATCACACACTCACCTGTGAAACTTTGTCTCACAAGTCTCCAAACGTGACCCCTCCGGTCCGAGAGTTCGGTTAGGACGGACTGCGCCAGAAATGTGGAGCTGAATCCGCCAGGAGAGCAGTCTGTGCCTCGCTTTTCCCGTCAGAGCGAACGTTAGAGGATCACAAACGATGCTGCATCGGACAGGGACTCCCCGCCTGTCCAAGTTTGGAGAATAACAACACAAATTTTGTCCAAACTATAGCAACTTTCACCTTCCGCCATGTATCAACCCCAGGAAGGGAGCACATCACCTACGTCATCATGCAAATATCCATCCGCAAGACACCAAATAAAGTGTTTCTGCAATCTATGCGGAATTAAACTTAATGAAACCCTCATAGAATGACCGATAAGCATTACTTTTTTACATTTGATGTATAGAATCGGAAACGATAAGTTGTAACTTTTATCGGCTGCGTTTGGTCGAACTATTTGTTGGCGCACATTGCTCTATTTCCGTGTGGGTGACCAGTTCTCTCAGATCCCTCCGAAGTATGTTTCACGTGATCGGATATTCTTGGAGTTCACTGAGTTCACTTCCTGGGTGCTTGGAAAATAAAGTCATAAACGGTAATTGCACAAATATTCCAACATTCATTAGAGGTAGAAAGTAACATTCCAAGTAACACGTACACGCACGTATGATACAAACGAGTAATATATTCCTGTCCGATTCAGAACTTGAACTCTTGCCAACTTCACGGCCCACACAGCCTGAGAAAATAGAAATTATGGCTTTGAAAAAGGGGATCTTACAGCAAAATCGATATAAACGTATTTGCTTTCGTTCACGTTTATTGCTCTGTACCAATTAGCCGTGAAAAGCCCTCAGATTCTTCTCTATGCTTACCAAATGCAGTAATGCCACAACTTGCATAGTGACAGTCCGGGCGCATGATTTGGCTAATAACTTGTCACATCATTCGAAAACGAAAGCTAACTGTTACCAAGGACATATCCTTCAACGTTTTAGCGCCCAGAGATCTCAACAAAATGTACAAATTAACATGGTAGTAAGCACATAACGTTTTGTCAATTGTGACGGTTCCTGGTAGTTCAGGCGACCTTTTTTTATTCAATGATCTGGTGTTCCGTGTGGTATTGATGAAATGAAAGTCGTAAGATTAAGAGCCTATTTGACATTTTCAAATGAATGAGAGACCGTTGA
This sequence comes from Branchiostoma lanceolatum, assembly GCF_035083965.1. Classification (NCBI taxonomy): domain Eukaryota; kingdom Metazoa; phylum Chordata; class Leptocardii; order Amphioxiformes; family Branchiostomatidae; genus Branchiostoma; species Branchiostoma lanceolatum. The sequence continues at coordinate 15,162,627 of NC_089738.1, read as the reverse complement.
ATACTCTATATCTAAACGTCTCATTTACATCGTGATCTTCACACTTAAGTCAGATCGAAACGTCAGTAGACGGACGCGGCAAGTTCAGACACACGCGCATGCACATCACGGTCCATTCTCCTCAAAAACTGCAGAGCTGAATCGGAAGGAGGTAGATGCGGGTTCGGCTCTGCTAAAAGGAGAATGCTTCAGTCACGGCCAAATGTTTGTGAGTATTTTGTGGACTAACAAATTGTAGTTCGGACCTTGGAAATGAATTCCGATTTCAAACTGTTAAGTTACCATAAATCATCGCTTTTCTGGCAAAGTTTTTGCGATCATGAAACCCTTCCAATATATGTCATTGATTTATCATCGCATCATTGGTCATTTATGTCTCGTAAAGTGCTATATTTCGCTCATAAATGACTTTATAGGTCTGGTTATGTGTGCTTAATCGCATCAGCTATAATTGACTGTGATTGGTCGAGTGCGCGAATGGCGTGAAGGGGTGATCTTCTGGTACCGGTGCGGTGAGAATGATGCATTTGTTGATATCAAATTTGCAGAATTCATTAAGTTGCAAATTGTGACATATTGCACACTGTTACATTATCTTGAAGTTGGAAGCAACTTCTACGATAACAGTAGGGCATTTACCACTTCACTTGACGACAATAGACAAGTTTTCAGTTCGCTTTAGAGTTTAGATCTCGCCCTCGGTACTGTTTTTATTTTTCCCGGCCCACTAGCATGAAATCACGTGCTGCTGTCGCCCTTTCTCCTGTGTCAGTTCGAACCATGACGCGACCACTACGTGTACTACATGTTATTTTCAAGCAAAAATTAGGATTCTCCAGTGTTTTACGCTTTTTTTCTGAGGAAGAAGGCAAATGGCGACCCACGAGTAGAACGTTCTTAAAAGCCTCAAACACGCATAGAACATTGAGCAGGACACTACATCGGACCCAGGCGTCCAAATAAGCACGTAACACATCGGATGACTCATTGTGTTTTGAAATTGACTGATTGTAAATCTTGGTTGTCTCAAGGCCGTTACTATTTATATACCGTCCTTGGTTGTCTGAAGCTGACATAAACCTCTTGTTACCATTCACCAAATTGAGCCCGTGACACTTTCACGACCGGCCAGATGAGATGAAATTGAGTCCAAAAGAGCCCTCTAGCGACAAGTTGGATATGCAGTGCCGGTCAAGCTATGCCATTATGTTGGTAGGAGTAGCAGCTTAATCTTCAAGCAGATGTAAGGATCTGGCTCCTTCTCAGTGTTTTATGCTTGTTTATGCAACATTTAGTACTCTTGTCAACAGATCACCTCCCCATACGGATCCCAACATCTGCTTAATTATATAAAATTCCCTCTTTGTACTTTTGTTTCTCAATATCTCATTACCAGTGCATTGAAATGGTCTCACCTTGTCCGTATTTCAAACATACATTTATATCAAATCTGTACATGCTAAGGATTATTTCAAACATAAATCCAGGACACCTTTTTTCGAGAGTTGGCAGGGGAAAAAAAGGGAGAAAAACTTGGCGTGGCTGAAACAAAACCCGATATCATACCGTCAAAGCAGAACCTCTGGTGGCAGGACAGTATCCACGGGCAAATAGATTTTGTTTCAGCCCATGGATACTTAAGCACCACCGTATGATCTGCTTGGAGATTATGCTACATGTACTAGACTTGGCCTTAGCTTTGGCTGACAGGACAGCTTAACTGTGACCAGGCTACATCTAGCCTGGAATCCAGACCTATTATAGCTCCCGAGTCTCTCTCCGCTCTCAGTGCGGAGAGAGACTCGGGAGCTATAATAGGTCTGGATTCCAGGCTAGGCTACATCCTCCTAACCCCAGAACTGTCACTTTTAATTCATGGCCAGGGGAGTACATTGTACTCCAGGGAAGTACATTTGTACCTTCAATGGCTGCATGTACATCTGTGTGGACAAGTTTGCATCACAGTTTCCTCTTCTAGCATCAAGATATAGGGAGCACAGTAGTTTACTTTGGACTAAATTTAACATAATATTTGAGGTTCTCCTACCCCTCAGATACTTGGCCATCGAACGCAAGAAGGCTAAACTATGACAATTCACTGCTTACCACATTGTAAGCTGTAATGCGTGGTTTCATGTAGTTGCTGTTGTTTGTGATATTTGGTATGTGGGTGCATATTAATATTATGATGCCAAAGATGCATGTCATATCTGGGCCTCCAGGCTGCTTTTCTTTGTACTTCCAGTTTTACATCTTCAGTTCTGGACATAATGTAGTCTTGATTTTGGGGTGGCAGATAGCTCCAGAGACCAGGAAGAATTGATGTGATACTTTGCGGCTTCTTTTCACCCACATTCTTCTTTGCAAGCAGCCTGAACCTGTGTTCACATCTAGAAGTCATAGGCTAAGGTCTTTTGTTCAAATGATCAAGATGAGCAAATTTAAAATATGAAAGTCAAGGGATGTCATAAGTTACTGGCGAGAGCAATGTTCATTACAATATGCCAGAAACTGTATATGGAAAACTACAATGTACTAAATCACCCAACTTCAAATAAACACTAAGACACACGCAGTGAAGACTAAAGAATTTTTACTGAATCTATGGTTCAGAATTATACAAAGTGACATGTAAATACTGATCATGTTACAATCAGAATCAAAATACGCCTCACAATACCTGGCTTTTTCACTACATACTTGAAGCCTGTGGCAATCTGCACAGTACAGTGCGAAAATCCCTCCCATTTCTACAGGTAACGTCATCTTCTTTCCAAGACGACACAACGTCACAGGTAGTCTTTGATCCTCTCTAGAATACGTACATACAATGTACGATTGCCACTACCCAAAAAAATAACTTGACAAGACAGCAATGATAGATATAACTATAATGTGATCAACTACCTAGAGAGCTAGTACAATACAGCTGTCCGAGTTTACAGGACTCTTGTACAATATGTTCAAAGCCCTGCTGGGTGTACGGCAATGTACACAGCGCAGCAAGACCTCTTCAACTTTAAATATTTATCATCAAGAGGAATCAATGGCGCAATATTAATAGCGAGATGCCTCCAAGTGCTTTCCTGGGCTACCGTCAATGCAATATTCAATATCAGATACAACCTCACATTCCCTGTGAGCGGAGACGTGTGAACGAGAGGGAAATAGTGGCGAGCAGGAAAGCACGGCGACCAACGCTATTTGATTAGATCAGATCAGCCACGTTCATGGGCATCTCCTCAACCTGGGTATTGTAGTACTGCTCAATGTCCTTTAGAGTACGAGAATCCTCCATTGTCATAAAGTTGATGGCCACTCCCTTACGGCCAAAACGACCACCTCGTCCAATCCTGGAGGAGAAAAGGAAGAGAACAGGGCATGTTTTAGTCTGTGCTTCATGTTTGTAGGTTGGTGTACAGGTCACAACAGATGCAGGAAGTTCAGAACGTTGGGACCCAGTTTTTCAACACTGGTCTTCAGACCCGAAAGATGAATGATAGGAAACATCATCACTTCTTGCAGTTCATCAGAAATAGTCTAAGACATCCACAATACCATTCTTATTTTTGAAACTCAGAAATCATTATCTTTTCTTTTGTTAACATTACAAAACAATGTCTATCTTTTGTTAAAATTGACCGTACCAAGTGAACAATCACTAGATGTATATATGCTGTTTACACATGCATGTGGTATGATGTAGGAGTCAGTTTGCAAGACTTACCTGTGAATATAATTTTCTCTGTTTGTTGGCAAGTCATAGTTGATGACCAGGGAAACCTGCTGTACGTCGATACCACGGGCCTGTGAAGAGGAAACAGTTATGAGGTTAATGGTTCAGAGTACTTCAACTTGCAACAGAGAGTAAAACGAGTGCCACAAAATTATCACAAGAATTACATCTTACAAGCATTACATGGTGTAACACACGAGCACCAACTGACAGGACATAGTCAACTTTGAGCCCACTTACTAGACTAGTTCAGAGTACTTCAACTTGCGACAGAGTAAAAGGACAAACACTAATAGTGCCTCAAAATCATTACAATCATCACATGGTGTAAAACATGAACACAGATGAAGTGGACACTGTCAATTTTTGTGTCCACTCACTAGACTAGTTCAAAAACTTCAATTTGCAACATAAAGTAAGATGATTCAAACCCTACCAGTCAGTGCCAAAAAATTATTACATCTTTCAATCATCACATGAACATAGATAAACTGGATACTGTCAATTTTTGCTTCCACTCACCAGCAGGTCAGTAGTGATCAGGACACGGCTGGATCCGGAGCGGAACTCGCGCATGATCAGGTCCCGCTCGCGCTGGTCCATGTCGCCGTGCATGGCGGACACGGTGAAGTCCCGCCCGGACATCTTCTCGGTCAGCCAGTCGACTTTCCGCCGCGTGTTGCAGAAGATGACGGCTTGGGTGATGGTGAGGGTCTCGTACAAGTCACACAGGGTGTCCAGCTTCCATTCCTGAGATTAACAACAGGAAACAGAACTTTAATCAGCATGTCCCTAAACTCACTGTCTATGTTGATGAAGGGCAGACATCCAGATAGCAACCGGATAGATCTTGCTAGTCATCAGACGTTTCAGGGAGTGGATGCTACCTGAAACGTTTGACCGTTTACAAAATCTATCCGCTTGTTGAAGCAGCATTTGTATTGTGTCACTGTCTAATTTGCTTAGAATTTCTTTCCCTAATGTTATGAGTTTCTTCTTTAGAGACTCCACTGGGACAAGAAAGGGAATGGTTGTTGTTGTTGCACCACCTATTGAGGAGTTGGCCAGCGTGGCCGCAGCCTGACCCCCCCTCACCCACGGCCATGCAGTTCTCTCCTTCCGTTGACGGCCGCCACTGTCAAGGTATGCTTCAGTGGGGTGCTTTTAGGAAGGTTTTGGATCATTTTTTCTTTTAGTCCCAATCTGATCTTGTGAGATCCAATAGTTGACAATGATACAAAAAATCATTTAATCAAAAGTTACTTTTTATACTGAAGGAAGCATCCAAGAACTATACCTGTATTCCTTTCTCTCTTAACAGAACAACTCTCCCACACAAATACTTGAAAACATTTATAACTCTTGAACAAACGGGTTTACAATAATTTTGCAAGGAACCAGTAAAAGCGCACTTCCTAATGCACAACTGGACAGCACTGTTGGCCACTCACCTCACGTTCCACATTGATGTAAAACTGCTTGATACCCTCGAGGGTCAGTTCCTCCTTCTTGACCAGGATGCGGATAGGGTTGCGCATGAACTTGGTCGTGACCTCCAGCACGTCGCTGGGCATGGTGGCGGACAGGAGGATCACCTGAAACAAGACCCAAGTCAGAAATCAGAAAGGAAAAAAACAAAAAACTGTTCACCCAACATTTTAGACTATATACAAGTTTCTGATATACAAGATCACTGTAGGCTTCTAAAATGTTTATGGATTTATTAGAACTTCAATCGTGTAATATCTTTGTTATATTTTGCCTGACCCGTACCTCACACTCATGACTTCAATGAAAAGCAGTCTGCAGGCTGATTTGAGCTTCTCATGAATTAATAATGGTTCAAACAATACCATATTAAATCAAATCAGTGAGGGACTAAGCCTGTTTTTACCCGAGATAATGATGTCAATTGTGTGGCTGATCTTACCTGAATGTCAGATGGCAGAAATTTGAAGATGTCGTAGATCTGGTCCTTAAAACCACGAGACAGCATCTCATCGGCCTCATCCAGCACAAACAGCTTCACGTCAGAGGTATCTGGAGAAAAGGACATAACTTGGGTTAGAACAAGCCTAAGAATTAAGTTCCCCAAAATCTTGTCCTTCTACCACATGTATTTAATGACCCCTTTGTCACTTAATTTGTATTTGATATAGTCTACAGAGAAACTGTCATTTCTATGCCAAAGAATTGATTCCATGTTTTTCACTCCAAAGGAAATTTCATTTTGAGGAGAAATTGTTGTTCGGCAAAGAACTGAACGGTTGTTGCACCACCCATTGAGGAGTAGGCCAGCGTGGCCGCAGCCTGACCCCCCCTCACCCACGGCCATGCAGTTCTCTCCTTCCGTTGACGGCCGCCACTGTCAAGGGATGTTTCAGTGGGGTGCTTTTAGGAAGGTTATTGGATAACTTTACCCCACCACACATGTTGAAGAGACAGCTACAGGGCTATCTGTAGCTGGATTTCTGTAAATCAGTTCCAAGTTTGCGGAGACTTAATTTCGTATTTTCTATTAATTTCGGAGATAGGAGTGTTCGTAGTGCGTTACACTCGAGGTTGAAACAATACAGAGCACATATTCACAATATGTTAGTCTGCCGTGAGAGCTCACCACAAAAGCTGTGAACATAAAACCACTGAACATTTCACAATCTACAGTAGTTAACTTACTGAGAGCTCTCCTGTTGATCATGTCGTTCACACGGCCAGGCGTGCCCACCACGATGTGGACGCCTTCCTCCAGGGCGGAGATGTCCGCACGCACGTTGGTGCCTCCAATGCAGGCGTGGCAGCGGGCGTTCATGTAGTCGCCGAGGGCCAGCACTACCTTCTGGATCTGGGGGCAGAGGAAAAATGGTTGGGAGATGTTAAATTTCCATTCATTTCTGTAACCCACATTGACATCTTTGTTAGGTTTACTTCATGGAAAGTAAAATTTTGGGTGGCCTTCCATAATGAAGTCAATGCTACCTAATAAACTATGAAGGCAAACTGTTCATTAAAGTCACACTGAATGAAAAAAGGCCTTAATTTTGAAATCAGCAGCGGACCAGACCCACCCTTTGCCTAACCCAACCCAACCCTGCCCAACATTGATGGCATACCAGCCAATGATGGCATTGTCATTTCTTTTTGAAAACTGGCCAATATCAATGCATGTGCTGATGTCACCAATAGAATAAAGTCAGTGTGTCAGGGTTCGAAAACATTTTAAGTCAATGTTGCATGCTGGACAATAGAGGCTAAAATCTACATTTCCCTATATCTGTTAGGTGCAGGTAGGCATCAGAAATACCTACATAGCTCCAATTTTACCTGCACTATTGTGATATGTGCAGGTGGCATTTTGAGCCCTGTATAAAAAGCTGGTTGAGTTTTTACCTGTTGTGCCAGCTCACGAGTGGGTGCCAGCACCAAGGCTTGGCAGTTTCTACCGGCATTTCCTGCCTTCATGGCCAGCTGCTGGAGGATGGCGACAGCGAACGTGGCAGTCTTTCCCGTACCAGACTGGGCCTGCGCAATCACATCACGGCCTGGAAAAGAACACAAAAGTCTTCAGTATTGAAACTTCTGAATCTTCATCAGCCCTACGGTAATGGTGGAGCTACAGTTTCTTGAAATAACATCAATAGACTTAACTGCTGTACAATAAAACATAAGCCACTGACTCAGAAGACCCCCCCTTAATGATATATGCAGAAACATCAGATAGATCTGTAGACTAGACGTTTCAAAACCTTTTTTACATTATCGTATCTATGTGTTCCCTTGCAATTAGCCTTCGGGCAAGAGTTAACCAATGAATAACAATATTACCCACCTTGGCAGCAAGGCAAAATGGCTCTCTGCTGGATAGCAGAGGGCTTCTCAAAGCCATAGGCATAGATGCCTCTTAGTAGGTCCTCACGGAGACCCATGTCGTCGAAATTGTCAACTACCTGGTCCCAGTTGGTCTGTAAGAGAGAAATAAAGACCTTGTCTTCTTTCCTGATAAAAACAACACATGTGGAACTGCATCTTCCAAATTTCTTCCCACTCTTGTACCATACACTATTAAATCAAGTCAGGGCCTCTATCTAAGCTCAATGTCATTATGGCCACTTTTCAACAAGGTCTGTTGAGTGGAGGGAGGGGCCACGGACGTTAAGAATAAAATACATCACTGTACTACTAGCAACCAATCAACATTTCTGGTGGTTAGGATTTAAAATCAATCAAACCAATATCAGCTATGATAATTTCTGACCGTCATGTACAGGAAAATTTGTTAGGTTCGTACCTCAATGAGTCCCTCGGGGTCCATTCCAGCAGGCCCATCTTCAGCATTGTGGGCGCTCTGGTGAAGGTTCTCTCCTCCATCAGGTCCATTCTGGTCAGAAGGTCCCCATGACCCCTCATCGGGCCTGCAACAAACAGCACACAAGGGTCACAACAAGGCCATGCAGGGGAGTGCTACCACTTCATGTAGGTGTTGGACATGCTATACCCTTGGCTTACCTACCAATGGACGTCAGTCATGCTTCTTCATTTTCACTGTCAGTTCCAGCCATATTGGTTTGTTAATAAAATCCTTATCAATATGCATTCTGGTAAAATTGTTATATTCATCAATTTTGCAGTAATGACGGATGATTATATGTGTTTCTTCTTCTAGCTGCGGCACATGATACGTGTAGCTTAATTTTTTCCCCACCCTGAGCTCACAAATGTTTCCCTTTTTTTGATGACAGGCAATTTGTAGAGCTTTGGAGAAACACTATGCCACAGTGCAGCATACAATACAAAAATAGAACTCGCACCCTCTGTCGATGGTATGTAAGGTCAAAGGTTAGGGCACCACACCACAGGCCATGTGAGTCAGTAGCTTGTTCAAACATTATCATTCACTGGATGTATTCTAGCAAATCTCACTGGAAAAAAAATCACACTGATGCCAGGTGGACTCATCTTGTGATGCATCCTACTCTACACTGCATCTTTTCAAGCTGAATAAAATGAAGGAAGCAAACAGTTACCGAATGAAGACTTCTCATTGCAACATTTGTTCAAGCATTTCTGGCAATTTCAAAGCTGCATCACCACCTACAGCTATTCTAGTAAAGCAGAAGTAAAAATAAACCATGTGTGTTAGAAAAGCTACCACTGCCTGGTATGGTAGACAGAACGGTAAGGTAAGTGTCAAAAACACAGCTGACACACCATGCGGAGATGGAGCAAAAACCAAATTATGGCAGGTTGTTGTCATGCCAACAAGCGAAAGTTCACACAGAACCTTCTGGATCTGCGGTAATATTCGTCTTCCTCATCCTCGTACTCCCTGGGCCCAAGATTGCGAGGTTCGTAGTCGCCAGGAGGGCCAAGATCACGTGGTCCCCTGGGACTAAGATCTCTGGCTTCTCTGGGATCCAGATCTCTGCGTTCTTCTGGCCCTAGATCGCGGGGTTCATACTCCCTGGGCCCAAGATCGCGAAGATCCCGTGGACTGAGATCTCTTCGCTCCCGAGGCCCCAGATCTTGGGGGCCCCAGCCAACCCTAGGCAAGGACAAACTACCTGTGAGGTTCCCTGCATGTGCTACTTAATAAACATGACCTTCTTCCACTAAATATTTTTAACATTCTTTCTATCCATGTTGGAACACACATGTAGATCATTGACTTTTCTAATCTGGGTTTGAAACTGAGCAACCCTTTCTAACTGAGACCAAAGTGTTCACACCAAAGTTTTTATTAATGTGTTACACATGGTCTGTGTGATCTACATTAGCTGAAATACAATGTAGGTGCTCGTAAAAGACGAGACCATGGCTTCATTGTACATAACCAAGCGGCCATTCATCCCATGATCACTCTACACAACCATTAATCTTCACCAAACCTGACTTTGCTGTGAAAATGAAAATGCACATGGCAAAAGTCTGAGAGGACAAAAGCTTGCAATTAGTACTACTCCAAAGTAAGAAAATAAGGGTGTCGAATCAAGGATATGGTGCATGTGGGGATAGGGCAGTGCATTCCCTTAAATGGCTAGATAACAACTTGATTGAATATGTTTATAATTTAGCAAAAAAATAATGACAACACTTGTCTACCATGCTGTAAGTTACATCATGCAAATTCAACTGTCTGTAACTAACACCACTAATTCGACAAGCAGACACAAGCCAAGCAACCAGACGATGTCACAACTATGGAATGCTACAGGAAGAGGTTGTTTGAAATCTGGTGGACTAGTGCACACATCTTCATGGTGTGATGCATGCAAATTTTCACGTTCCCTTGATTCATGAGAAAACACCGATGCTTCAGTTGTGAGAACACCTCAGGGATAGGGGGAGATGGTTTTTACTGGACATGATAATTCAAACAACCTTTTGGCATGGAGTTCCTCATGTTGAACCTCCGAGCCATTATCTGTAGGTCTGCCTTCAGACCTAAATGCATAACAAATGTTACGGATTATACACTCAAAATACCATTTTTTTCACTTATGCAAAATAAGCCTCAGAGAACAAAACCCTCAATGATTTTAACACCTACATACCCCTAATTAACTTCTACTTAGTTAATTAAAGTATTCCTGTTGTTTAAGAAAGCTACATTTAAAAAAGAGGAATTGTCTAATACACTAAAACCACTACAACAAAAATGATTGGGCAAGTTTTAGATTTTGCTCCAGTACCATGAATAAATGAGATCATTAGTCCATATGGTGTCATCAAAAAGGCCATTGCCATATTGAATCAACTTCAATATCAATACATGTACTTGACTTTTGCCGCACTATAGACTACTAAACAGCTTTGAGGTTGCTGTTAAGTCCACATTGTTCAGTCTGGTCAAGTCCAATGGTTACTGACATCTAAAGATCTTCTGATAATGGATATGGTAGGGGCCAGGGTTTCCTTGATAAAGTCTGGCAGGGGAAAGGACATAACTTTGATATTCAATTTGCCCTTTCAGAAATAACTGCTTTACATAATGACATTTTTCTAATCCCTGGTGGGACTTTTGGTGCAAACACTGATTTTGGAGCTGATAACAAAAACCAAGGACAAAATCGCTGTCCATTTTGTAAGGACAGAAAAGGCAAGAATGCCATGGATTTGAATGAGAATTGAACTGATTGAACTTGCTATAGATGGCACCTAAAACATTGACCTCTTATTCATTTGTACTTATCTAACATAATATAATTAATTTTGAAATACCATGACATTGTCACAGTTTCTGGGACAGGTCATACCAAATTATACCTCAACATTTTCTGTTCTTGTCGCCGATTCTACCATTTCTAACATCTTGACAGGATGCTAGTATAAAGTAAACCCAATAAAAAGGTGACTTATCTATCATTATGATAACCTTGGTGAGGCCACAGTAGAAAGTAGACAGGTGAAACCATACAACTTACAAGTATTGTCAAACATTTTTACATGGCTTCAAGCAGATTGTTCACACTCCTATAATTTCTCCAAGCAATTGCGAATGAATGCTGAGAGTTGATGGGGGTCTTGAATAATTTACCTTTCAAAACTACTGTAAGCACAACATTGCGAAATATGCTTCTCATTTATGTAATTATCACATGAATATTCAACACAGACGCTCAACAAAGAGAAATGACACGTAAAAATGGATGGGATCAGCTCACAAGTACGGTAGTTTTTCATCGAAGCCTTCATACCCGTATCTTTTTACGACCAAACTTTTTATACGTTATTGGTGACACCGTAAAAGTGGGCAAACAATATGTTGTTAAGGCCCATTCATTCATTTTAGGAGTGAATCTTTTGTGCCCATGACTGTTCTCGCTTCCGTGATGATTCATCTCACTCGGTGCGACTTCACGAAGAAAATCACCAGCTTTGTTAGTGAAAAATATCAATATACAATCTGACATATGATTAAAAAGACTGAGATCGTCGAAATTTGGGAGTAATGGCAGGCGGTACTTCCTATCGCACATTTTGCCGGCATTGCGCCAAAAAAATGGCATGACGTACGAACCTAGAAAGGGTATGTCGCAATCGTCGCTACGGCCTTGGCTAATACAATCCCCTACTCACTCCGCATTCAAGGACCGATGAAATAAAATCTACATTGACCTTATTTGCTACAAAATGAGGGTGGTAGGGATCTAATATGATTCCTGCTAAGACATCTGCGATGCCGGTAAAATCACACGTGCTCAAGAAAGCGGCCATCTTGGATTCCACATTCAGTCGATCCCCTCCGAAAATGTCGAATTCCGCCAAATTAGGCACTCAGTAAAAAATCTACCTGGACAAATTGAATTCTACAATCCTCACTCTAATTATTTCTGATATTCTACAGTGTTTGTAAACACTATTTAAGCTGAAACTTACCCCTGTTCAGTCTGAGCGTAGTCGGACATGTTACCGAAGTGAATATTGGTACTCTGCAGAGTGAGACAGCTGGCTTGCGCACCCACTTACATTAGAACGGCAAGCCCGCTAACACAAAATAGTTCCACATTTGAGTAACGATTTCTGTGTTCATTTACCTCAGGAAAATAAGAAAAAATGTTGATTCTCCCAATTAAGATACATTTAAGTATACGCAAGGTAGTTTTGATTAATCTTGATAAATTTAATGCTTTTTGAGATTTTCTTGTGTCGCGTAGGGATTTAACGAAGGACACTTTCGATTGCGAAATATCCGGTATAATGTTCGGGGGTTCCTGATTTCAACATCACGGCTCGTGCTGGACGGAAATGACGTCAATAGCCCCACGTGCCGCGCCCTACCACTGCACGTGGGCGCCAAAATGCACCTGCATTGCGCAATACCCCTGACTGGACCGGTGAGTGGACAAAGGGATGTGAGATGTCCCGAACAGAGGGTTAAGGTTCCATGAGATGTCATTTTTTTTCAATAAAGTTTATTACAAGTAGGCAATCCTTGCCTAAAAAATGTCCCGTTTGCAAAAGGAAATTGTTTACGCAAAATTGTTCCTGTTTTTCAAGGAAGAAGTAAATAATACATTTTTGTCAAACAATGCCATTCATAAGAGCGCACTTAGGGGAACAGGTAAAAGATCGCAGGAAGATGATAGAAAAAGAATTCTAAAAGAAAAGTAGACCATAAAGATGCAAGGATTGTCAACTTGACAATGCATAATGCATGTTTGTAGTCGTAGATATGTTCACTGATCAACCTTCATCGTCAAAAAGTAGGCAAGTTGGCAAATACTGTATATTGTGTTACGTCACAAACACCCCACCCCAACTTTTCGTACGCAATCTGCAGTTTAGTCGATTTCCGCCAGAGGAAAGGGAAGCTCAAGCACTGCAATTTTCAGCAATTAGCATGTGTTACACAATCTCTCGTTGTCGGGGGCTGATTGGGCCTCCTCCCCTCCTATACTAACATGTCTAAGACCGTCTAAGGGAATGACCATTGGAAGGGCAGCTAGAAGCTTGATATTTGACAATACTATAGATAGGGCGAAATAAAACATGCCCGAGGCGAACACTTCATTATTCATACTCGCGATTTTGAGTATGCCTACGCTGTCGACAAAATGATGATTAATCAACAGAATGGGATGGTACATATTCTAAATTCATATTGCAGCCATGCAAACGAACTACGATGTCCAATCTAAGTAAAGCAAAGCCCCTCCTCATTCAAGACGCACACAGTCGATATGACGGCCACGAAAAGAAATGCAAAGCAAGCCGGAGTCATACATTTGAAGTTGCAGAGCTAGAGATTACCTGAGGGCTGAGGCAAAAACACCCATTTTCGCTTCTCCAATAGACTTTTCTGAGGGCTGCAACGTATGAAGTGGGATCACTGTCTACTTCTCAGATCCTATGGCCGGCCAACTCCTATCCTATGGCAAACTATTCTTCATATTTTACCAATTTCTGCTATATTTTAGTCCTCGGAGAGGCCTGGGGGAGACTATCGCCCCCGCCACTCATGCCGTGCAAGAAAAACACGGTACCTTCTGATCCCATCATCTTGTTATTCTGACACCTGTTGTGACAATCGGAAACCCTATATCGTTCCGAGCTGTCGTCACATTCGTGTTTGTATAAGGGGCAAAGGATTTTGCACAAATAAACGACTATCAACTTCAAATATTCTTCCTGTTCCATATTTGTCTCAATTATATAGTATACATCATTTCAAAGGCTGAACATGACAACGAACATTGGCTCTGTGCTAAAGTACTACGAATTTCGGACACCACAAGAAAAATGATTTACATAAACCAAGGAGGTTAACCTCCTTGCATAAACGTGTGAGAATATTATAGTGTAAGCCACTATCAGACTTCGCGTGGCTGCAAATAATCGTTAAGACGTTTGCAAATAGTAGTGGGCAGAGACTTGTCACGGACAGCTTCCATGGCACACTTTCATGACAAATTTTGCTCCATCTATCAGTTTTTGCATCATCTATTCTCCTGTGCGACAATCTTGATAACCACGCGAAGTCTATTATTCTTATCAACATAACCGTACTGTGATGGGAAAGCAGTGAAGAAGTGATTCTGTCCGGTCGCGACGGCGCCAATGGGGGGAGGGGGTGTGAGAACCGACTTAATCTGTGCTTAATCCTCTCGTGCGATCCTCGCTAAGTCCCTTAATTGACTGCCACAGTCCTCTTCAAGAGACCTGCTGTCTAAATTGTACAAACAGTTGGCCCGTACTAGCGTAAACGTTTACCAGAGAAGCAGTGCCTTGTGTTGTTTCATCCTGGGGGCGTCACCAGACACCGATGTTTTGTCTTGATTACCGACATTAAAAATGGAGCTCCGGAGGTATAGTTTTTGGCGTGTCTGTCTGTCTGTCTGTCTGTGTGTGTTTCCGCATTTTGTAGTCAGCATAACTCAGGAACCTCTGGATGGATTACGATGATATTTGGTACTTGAGGTAACTTAAGTCTTGGCAAGACGAAGGTCGATTTTGGACCCCCTGGTATGTTACCTTGGTACTGCAGCAGAACTGCCGGTTTTGTATCTTTTGTCCTGGACGTATGGTCCTGATTTTTTTGGTGGTAGATGTAGTGGAGTAGAGGCGTTATCAATGCAAGAAATTATTTCAAGTTTCACTCGCTTTTATAACATTAACAGCTTTGAGTAGTCGTATTCAAAAATACCGCAAAAGCCACATTACCTGTATCATGTCATGTCATGTTGCGTCACTTTAACATAACGTCATGTCAGCATATGGTATTTCATTAAAAACGACACACAAGTAAACTATCTTTAGCAGCAATGGCCCAATAGTGGATTTATCATCTTCCCCTTCCAATTACCATCCCTCTTTTTTCTATCTTTCCATCTTTCGTTTTCTAGAGGGGGTCGACGATAGATAAAAATCATTATCTCCAATTAAGTAGATCTTAGGGTGGAAGTCGTAAAGTTTTTTGACCGGCCGCCCTTTGCTGGCAGTCCTTCATAACATTGGGCACTAAAAATGTCAGAGAAGCCTGGCAAGTCATAAAACTTTACAATTTGCTACCCCAACATCTACTTGGAGATTAGATAAGTTGCTGAACTGCGTAGGTGGTACTTTTCTAAACATCTTCACCACTTGGTTCCGGATCGTTCCAGTTTGCAGCACGTCAATTACGACCGGTGGGCGGAGTCAAGAGAGACAGTCCTACCTGTCCATTGTCATCTCAACAAACCAGATAGTCACTAAGCAGACACCTACGTGGGGTAAGCCTCAATGAAAAACTTTGTATTATCAGTGGATTTGGTTATCTGAAGTTGCCATCTATTTCGGTAAACAGACTTTGCGTATAAAAAGTGTCGCGGAGCACCTTGGTCTCAGTCGCTCCGTAGATCATAGCGAGAAGAGAAGGCTTTCGCGTGAAGTCTGTGCGAGACTAGTACAGTATCATATGGCCTGAGCACGCGGCGTGGCCCGTGTAGGTGTGGCAGTCTGTTCTTTCCCACACGCGGCCGCCCCTATTCCTCATTCTGACTGCGCAGTTTGTGGAGACCAGTTGGTAGACCGTCCTCTCTCTTACGCGCGCTCCTCTCACCCGGGGACCCAACGAGGGCGTCAACAGGTGCGTTTGTCCGTTTCCTTCTCTATCATCCAGCCAACCATATACATCAGAAAATAGCTTTTTACCACTTGAAATACCCACTAATTACGAGTGTCTTCCGATTTGGTCACCGTCGTACATGTTCTTTGCTTGTTCTCGTCGACGAAAATGACGAGGTCGCCGTTTTTGTTTGCGTGTCGCAATGTTCATCTCTACACAACCGACAAGGCTATCTGTAGTTACGTTTGATTTCTCCGATTAAAACACCTGACATGCATGGCAGCGTATGTCTCTTCACCGTTGGAACAAGTACGACACTGTCGCGCCGGGTGCGGCACTTGTAACCATTCAACAGTCGATAAAATTGTCCAAGGACAAAATGATATGCCCTATTGGGGACATACAAAAAGGGGATTACCACTATTTTCTCCTTAGCTGGTATCTATAGCTATATAGTCCCGGGGGAAAAGAGCTTTGATATCAGATGGACTAACGGGACCACCACCAGTCTTTGTGGTAATTGTGCAGCTAGAGCTATGGTTCTTACCCGGTTATGGTGCGTGCGGATGGACATCCGAACAGTTTGGCGGTCGGGACTCGGGCGGTCGTTATTTGGTCGACGTCGACAGAGGGCTTGCTTGAAAGTTGAAGCGAAACAAATCGAGGGGAGTTCACTTTTTTGAATATTCTAGCCCAACCCTTGGAGCCAGCTTTTCACGGTTTGTTCTTTTTTTTTTTACGCCCAGCTACAATTCCGCTGTGAATGGTCTACTTAGGCATGTGGCTTATAGGGCTTGGGCCATGGGGTATAGTCAAGTCTGACCAGTGTCTAGGTCCGGGTCCGCTGTTGTTTGGCAACGGGGTTGAGCCCGCAAGATTCACCGCTATCTTAATATTTCGTATTGTGTAAAAGACTCTAGTGTATGCAACAGAAAATAGCCCGGGTTTACTGACAAGATGGTAAAGGTATGACCGACTCCCCAGTGCGGTGTATTTGGGGTGTTGGTTTCTCGAAATGGTTCAGATGAAGTCTAAACATTGGTCTCATACACGGCGGTTTGATTTCTGCATTTATTCTGTGTAAAAAAAGTTTTTTTGGAAATCTAGATAGATCGCGCTTACAGTTGGGGTCGGGTATTTCATCTGGCCGCTGCGGCTTACTATGGCCACGTGGCACTCAGAATAAATGACATAAGGTGCTTGATGTGGGATCACTGTCCATCGACACCTGTTGTGCGCACACTTGTCATCTTCTAGGCTCACACCGCTTTCCCGAAGTAGAGGTCAGACTTCTAGGTGGTGGAAAGGTTAGAAACAATCCGGATGCGAGAAGTTCTTATCTCTAACTTTCTGGCCCAACATTTTGAATGATTTTACGAAATACTCGGCTACGTAGGGGGGCTGGCTGTAGATTCTGGCCGGCTGGGTACGATTTTGCCCCCGCAGAGATATGCTTGCAGATTAAGGCAGCCCCGCCCCATACAACACGACAGAAAGGGCACCCGATTTCGTTCATTGCATTTAGAAATGTCTTCTGCTATTTTGATTATACTCTCACAATTGTCCACCCGTCAAATCAATTGTTGAATTATGTCGTCCCAAAAGATATTTGTGACGTGTTCGATAGTCCACATTTTCCCACAGGCGACGGCAAAAAGTTGTTTGAAAGAAAATTCTCTGGGAATTAATAGAAATTTGGTGCCATATACTAGTAAATGTTTACATGGATAGAAATATTCCTGAAAAATGATATAATTGACCTAATGGGGCATGTTAATAGGTGGTCCTACCTGATCCTGCTATATGAGAATGCGCACACAAACCTCCTGGGGTTTAGTTGGAAATCCGCAGGTTCCCAAGCCCGCCTCTTTGCTATTGTTGCAGGTTTACCGCTTAAACCACCGTTAGCCGAGCTCAGTCACTTAATCACTTTAAATGGGTACTTTATTTTTCTCCCTGTCCGATGAAAAATTCTGATTCCAGGGTTAATCACTTGAATTTAGCTTTAAAGTAGTTCACATAGGTACTTTTTTCAGAACATAGTGACCACTTACCAACAGTCTGTCTTTGTTTTTGTTTGTTTTTTAGTTCAAACTGCCAAGAACACCGAAGAACAACAGGATGGCCTTACACCAGTCTTACCGGGAGTCCCTTTTCTCTGCCTCTGGGCTCAGTGGTCGGTTGAGACTCGCGCGTTTTGTGACATCACGAGCCTCGACTCACCACTGCTCCCTGGGGTGGGCAGAACGACTGGATCCACGGACACTGAGCTGACCAACTGCTGGGCACACCGAAGTTGCACAACGTGGACCAAGTCACTGCTCATGCTTCAGTCACATGTCCAACGAATGTAGCTTATTTAGTCCCTGGCCGAGCTCGAGTCGAGTGGGTGGGACACAGGCTTTCATCATGCTAGTAACATTTCCAAACCAATGCCCTGCCGGGTAGTTTAATGGCCTCTTGCTTTAATCTTTTAGTTCATTTTACTTTGTACTCGGCAGATTGACTATGCTAGGCACATCTACTCATCATTAGATGAACCAATTCAGTTTCTTCAGACTGCCCTCCAGTACTCCAAGGATGTGACTTAGAGGACCATACTGACCAGTGGTCCCACCGTGGCTCGTGAACTCTGCATACCGAGCTTTCGGCTGGACCTCTAGTCATTGGGTTCTCCTGCGCTACCAAGATCTATGAACATCTTTTGTATTAAACGCTTTGGTTAGTAATACAATAAAACAGCTACTAGCTCATAAGACCTGAATTAATTAAGGTTAGACTTTTAATGTATCTGCTGCTTTAGCCATCTGTACGTTCAGAAACTTGATGGGATAATTGCAGTCAAGATGGCCACATACCCTTTGAGGAGGAGCAGTTGTAGGTGAGTAGACACCTGGGACCATATGGCACTGAGAGCTAGTGGTCGGTTGAGGTTCGCTGTAAGATCCAACAATGCGAATCTCTGCCTCCCATTTGCTTTCTCATGCCACACTCATCACAAAAAGCAATACAAGTCTGCTCATAAACAACTTTACTGGAATGATGTTAGTTTAAGTCTTAACCTTTAGCACTCTGAAGTAGCCATTTGGCACCCGATTCCCTGTTGGTTCCATTTGGCACCCGATTCCCTGTTGGTTTCAAAGTAAGGCAGCAGGGAAGATCCGGAGGTAGACAAAGAGGAAAGCATCAGATGAGCACAAAATGGCAATACATTTGTATGAGAAGTGAACACATTACATTTTTGTTCAAAGACTCAAGAGAACCATGTCCATTCTGGCAGTTCGAAGCCTGTTTCTGCCAGACTGAAATGGCGCCTCGCCTAGTGCCAGATCCCTTCTTGCACGTTGTTCCCACCAGTGCAAAGAGCGCTCTGATCACTGTGAGAGGATCGCTTGTCAATCATCATTAACATGGGAACGGAGGCTTACACTAAAGGGAAATATGAAGACAGGGGAAACATGGGCATTGAATAAACAACTGCTACAGGCAAAAAGAAATGAATATATTTCATGAGACTGTTAAGCCATAGTCACAGGACTTGGAAGTGAACAGAAATTCCATCAAAGATTCACGGCAGAAACATACTGTAGTCTCATGACTCTCATTCTATAGTATCTAGTAAAGCTGCTAAGTTTCCTAAATTTGTTGCTAAGTAATAGAAGTTGGCCTAGTTTTTGTGAGATGTATCTTATACAATTGCTGTGTAATAATAAAGTTTCTCACATAATAATGAGTGTTCGCTCTCTCTTTTTATTACAAGAAGGAATGTTTAGTATGTCACAAAAAACTATTGGAAACCCAAAGTAAGCTCTAAATTTATTATCATAGAAAGTTGCATTCCCAAAGTCTGTTCTATTCCTTCTGCATATATCTTACTCAGTGGATTTCAGTCTTTCAAAAGGGAAGGGCCTTCAAATCCTACACGTATTGTAGATAGGCCGGCTACATCTGTGTAAAAATAAAGTTGTAGCCTATACATATATAAGAAGACTTTGTACCATGATCTAATTCTGACTGCCCCTCCTCATCAGTTGCCATGGCAACAGTTAGGTACTTTTAGATCGATAAACAGAGAGGGATAACTTGTAGAAGGTCATGTAAAATTGAATCTTTACTAAGGCAATCAGCCTGCCTTTAGAGCTACCAAGGTGAACATATTCTTGCAGTTGTATCTATGGTAACAGAGAATCAGTTGTCAAGGAAACAAGTTGCTATGGTGATAGATGTATCAGTTGCCGGGGTGACAGAACTGCTGTATCATGACGGAGGTCAGGTCCATCAGCTGGAGATACTCGTCCCCTCCGTCTGCAAGTCGCTGATCACAAATCTGAAGAGGCCCACGAAAATGATTTTAAGTGGAGTCTTTCACAAAATTTCTATGTTACAAATGTCTTCAGAAAAGGGATAGTGTCATAAATGTTCTGTTGCAGTTCCATAGAGACGCTTTAGGGGGCCTATAATTGAACTTGTCCTCCATTTTTTAACAGCTTTCAACCTACAAAATATCACAAAGATCAACCCACAGCTCTGCTCAAGAGGTGTAGAGTTCTGCTGTTCACACACATACACACAAATACAGAAAACACTGAAAAAAACAACCTGTCAAAGTCAGCAATACATATTTTGTTCACTTTACTGCAATAGTCTGTCAGCAAGATATGTTTACTACTAATGCATCCTTTTTTGCGCTAACATTTGGGAAAGAGTATTTCAAAATATTTCAAAAACAACACTGAAGACCTGAATTATGGCACATGTCAAGGCTGTTGACTTACTGCAATTTTTTCAGCGATAACTGACTTTTGCTTGTCTGTGAGGTTATCTCTTGGCAATACTTCATCGTGGATCTGGAAAAAAACACCACAAATTATTTTTGCATAGTTATTTAATCTATCACGGAAACAAAAGCTGATGTCAATTCCTTGCTTCTAAACCAAATCAAGTTAGAGTGACATTCTCACCTGTAAGATAACCTGTTCTGCTGAGTAACCCTCTGCTTTCAATTCCTAGGGGTAAGAATAAACAGATGAATAAGGGACCTGGAAAACTATCTTATAAGTTTTACAATATCTATCATGATGACTGTACTTCAACCTCTATACTTCACACCATCTTGTAAAGAATCAGGATAATTAAGTTTTGTAAGAACAGTATCAGTGCTAATGTTACTACTTATCAATTGTTTCAATACTGTCTAATGAAACGTACCTTGACAGACTTCTCCAGTTTCTCGTATGAGTCTGAGTAGCACGTCTGAATCAGCTGTGTGACCATGTCCTTTGGGATGACCTGTGGGGTCAACATTATGACATCAACAACGGTCTCCATAGCTACAAACTGTATGGGGTTCTGTACACCTAACTGCTCTGCACATGCTGGTTATACATAACATAATTTTTGAGAGTGGTAAAACCTTTCCTGATTGAAATAAATGTAAAATAAAAATACTTTGCATCATTGAACTGTTAGAACTAGACAAGCCTGTGTGACACAAACTCTTGTTCGTAGCCGTAATAGCCCCTTCCACATAGAGTTTGTCAACCTCGTACTCTAGCTGGGAACTAGTTTTAAAAAATAAAAAATTAACAATCGTCCAGTTTGACAGTCACCATGGAAACTCACGTAAAACAGAAAAACGGATTCGACTGGAACCATGACATAAAAACCCATGGCAAACATAGCCTTGAACTGTGGAATAATCTAGTGCCAGTTGATTACATTAGCCATATTAGTAAGGCTTGATTCTCCTGGCTTACAGGATAGGTATGTATCACCAAGGTCTAGAGGATCTATTGTTTGGATGGCTGCTTGGGGTGTAATTCAATTTGGCTATGGCTAGGCATACTGCAAATGCATTTAAGTTCGCATGGTTTTAATTTCGCCCTAAGGGGAAAATGTTCGCGGAGATTTTAAGTTTGTGGCAGCACTTAAGTAACATACTGCTACAGTATTGGACAAAAATGTTTATGATGGTTTTAAGTTTGCGGTGAAACGGTCACCGCGAAAACTGTGAACATAAAACCACAGCAAACATTTCTCCATTTACAATAGTACCTACCCCAGTGATCTCCAGTATGTCCTTCTCCGTGATGGCGTCCTCCCCTTTCAGTCTGTGAGCACTCTGTAAGTATGTGATGGCTTTCCTCAGGTCTCCCTCACTAGTGTCTATCAGGGCTGTTATTGCCTGCAGGTAGAACAAGAGCAGTAGTTAAGTGGTGGCAATGGCCCAGCGGTTGTGGCGGACAAGGGATTAAGATCTAGAGGTCACGGGTTCAACTCCTAGCATTCTAGGCTAGATGATATCAACTTTGGAAAGGCACTTTACATGACTTTCCATACTTCATCCAGATATAAAAGGGTATGTCACTTCAGTTGGGGAGGTAGAAGGGGGTGGAAGAAGAGGGATGGGCTCTGCCTTTGAACACTGTGCCAGTGGACAACCAACTGCAAAAAGGTGATAGCATTATAAAGGTTTTACCTCTTAAATGAACTCTATTTTGCGGTCATCAAATAACACATCTTGTAGTCTATCAGCGCTACTGATAGTAATTCTGTATTCGTTGGTCATTCTGTATCATTGACTAACTTTAACCCTCTACCTCATCCTGAGCGTTGACCTTCTCCACCTCAGCGATGTGCCGGAGTCTCGTCTGCAGGATGTCGGCCGACAGAGGCTTGAACCGGAACTTTGAACATCTGGAGGCCAGCGGCTCAATAATTCTACAGAAAAGATGAACAAGGGTTTAATGTCATAAAAATGTCATAAAAATGTCATTCACACAAAGTAAAGAAAGGCTATTGAGGGCCATAAAACAGAAACCATTTCACATTATTTCACTGCTGAGAACTGACCACAATCAAAAAATTCTAAACAGGAAAATCAACAATTGGATGGGACGTAGCCAGTCTAGCAGGCCAGAAGACACCCCTGGTCAGAGTATACCGAGGTAATTTCTGGCCAGGGGTTTATGCTGTCTTGCTAGACTGGACTTTTGTTTACAATCCATTCCCCATTGGCTGACTGTTATCTGGTGGCCATGGCTGTACAGAGTAAAATTCAGGCACTTGAGGATGCTAACCCAATATGTGTACACAGCAATGTGCCTGAGGGTACACATGACAGGTCAAAGATTTAAAAGTGACTTATAACATACAGTACCTGCTGATGTAGTTACAGATGAGACAGAAGCGGGTTGTTTTGGTCTCCTTCTCCATTGTCCTCCTTAGGGAAGCCTGACAAACAGAAGACATTTAGTTATCTCTTTGCACAGTTAAGATGATTAGATGTCCTGCCATAACTTTGTCTTAAAACATAGCATTCTGTCTACAGGTTTTATCTTAAAGGAAACTGAAATAATATTTCACAAGGCTCTTATGAACACACCTGTGGGAAATGTAAGAATGATTAAGCTGCTATGATAACGTAACTACTCGCCGCAAACTTGAATGAATCTACCCTAGTCTACCTATCCTCACCTGTGCAGGGTTTGTCATGGAGTCCGCCTCGTCCAGGATTATTATTTTGAACGGCGGACACGGACGACCACTGAAACAGAATGGAGGGTTGAAGACATGAGATCCATGTTGCAAAGTACCCTATACATGTACATGTATTCCTAATGATAAGACCTAAACATAACAGATATACAAGTTTAGGTCCAGTGTACCTGTACCCGAACCTGTTCCTGATCAATTTGTCAAACTATCCTGTGGTCTTCAATTATGACAGAAACAGTAAAAAGAGTTTTTATTCAAATTTTCAATATCTCATGCAAAGAGCCTAAGCTCATAAGGTGATCTCATATCAAACAAAGATGCTGCTCATTTCAATATCCATACAACTTGTTTATAATGGAGACATGTAGCAAACTTTTAAAACAACTAGAACACAACTATGTTTGATCCATGCAGGTTCATCTATGGTAGTGACACTTACTCAGGCCTTGTCCCTGATGCTGACAGCTGAGAAAATGTCTTCACCTTGTCGCGTACCACCTGCAATACAGTGAAAAGTCAGTAGGGGGAATGACGTGCAACACATTTTGTTAATACTGGACAGGTGAATCTCAGAGCATGTTTGACACCTGTTCTAATAAGGTGTGTTATCTCACCTGGATACCTCTCTCATCAGAGGCGTTCAGCTCCAGAACTCTCTGCTTCATCATGTCTGCCCTGAAATAGGATACAGAAAACACAATCATTATGGTGTATGTAGACTATTGGTAAAAGGAGCATTCATAGAAAACATTTCCTTTTTTATTGAAATTCATTGTTTATGTAATGTTATAAGATCCATTTCACAAAAGAAAATTGTTAACTACTGAGTATCAGGATTAACAGAAATGTAAACCATTGGGTTCTGAAATAACTGTAGCCTGAGTGTCATCCTAGTTGGTATACAGGGGCTCGGTATGTACCAGCCCAATAAACAAACTAGTAGGATGACACTATAACACAACTGGGCAATAGAATTCAAATGAAACAGTTACTTTTTAGTGGTGCCAAAAAAAGAAACTAAAATATTGCCTTTCAGAAGATTAGAGGCTGAAAAGCTCTTACCCAAAGAGTTCCCTTGCAGCAGCCAGGATGGTGGAAGTCTTTCCTGTACCAGGAGGTCCATACAGTAGCAGGTTGGGGAGCTGGGGTTAACAAGGAGTACATATGTCACATAGCAACAGACATGTAGAAACCGTCCTACCTTACGTAGGCAATGGTAATCTCTTCACCATGTACGCTTAGAGAGAGGAAAATGTAGACCACTGGAAATTACAAATGTACATATAAAAAGCTACATAAACACAAGCAAAACACTGAGCAGGATCCTACATCTGCTTGGAGATTAGGTAATGCTCCTTGATATTAGGCCAGTCCTCAAGTAAATTATTAAACCTAAAGCACTCAAAGGATAAGACACTGAACAAAACACTGAGGGCTTGAGTGCTGAAAGATAATTTCATTTCAAGAAGCTCTGATGGTATCTACTTTAAAACAGTATGAGACATTTATTGGATGAATGCATAAAAGATTGAGAATCCTCACATCAGCCCCTTGTAAGGATTTCTTGAGAACAGCCACGACTTCCTCCTGGTAGGCGACGTCATCTATGGTACGGGGGCGGCTGGAAGAGTAACATGGATTCATGGGTCATTACAGTTCTGAACATGGCTTCTTACCGACAATGTTCACTTCAGAGGAGTGTTTATTGTAACAAAATTTGAGGAGAGCCACACCTCAAGCACGTTGAAGAACTCACCTACTTACTTATTGACAAGTGTAGATGTCCATCCCAGTGTGAGAGGATCAAACCTTACAGTCTCGTCTTACGCAGCTTGCACGCAAACTTGGTGCTCTACGCCTTTAAAGTGGTTTACCCGCAACATGAAGAAACAACGAAAGCAAAAAAAAATCATAGTTCTTGTGACTGGTATAGTTATAAGTAACATATAGTAACCAGGTATACTTACTATTTCTCCACCCATGGTGCATTGGGCTGCCTTCGCTCTTTGCTGGATCCTGCTTTGACATCTGGAAGTAAAAGTTGGAGAACATGGGTTAGCACCACTTCAAGGTGTTGGCCAATCTGTATTTCATTTTACTATTTGCTTTGATACTAGTATGATGTTTGCAGTCTTTTACATGTTATACAGGCTATGTTATAAGACTGCAAAATTATAAGAGAAGCCGTGCAACAGTCGCCACGGCTAGGGTGGGCAAAAATATTACATCAAAGTCACACCGTCGGAGTGATACACTCAGATAGAGGAATGTGGAAGTGATATGATCATGATAAAACATAACTGACAGACGAAGTTATATTAAACATCACTAAAATTGCATGTTAATAATTTATGTGTTAATTTGATCGAAAGAACAGGACGGTGCAGGTAACTACTGAAGTGGGGAGGGGGGCAGGGCGTGAAGTTTGGTAACTTGGACTTTTTGTCACAGATAAGAGTATATTTCACAAAGCCACACCTGATGAAGGTTTGTCCTTCTTCGACTTCAGCCCAGAGGAGCTCCCTCCTTTCAGAAACGCTTGCATCTTGGACCGTACTTCGACTGGAGCCCGCCTTTTGCTTCGGGAAACTATGCTGTACTCTGCACAGAAAATTCCCGCCAAATCTTTATCAACTGGGGTTAAAGGTCAGATGGTATCTTTTATTTTTGCAAATTTTGCCTTATCTATGCTATCACTTAGTCATTTACTGCACAATACTATCTATTCGATGGTAATTACAGTTTCATGAATTAAAGATATGCGTATTACTATTTTTTCACATTTTAAACAAAGTGTCAAAGGCTAAAGGTCGCAGGTCAGACGCTGAAGGATCGCGCAGTTTGCTGTTCTTATGATATTTTTGTCCGGAATTTCTCACATTTTACAGAAGATATGGCGAAGAAAAGTAGCGACTTGGACTGCAAGGGGTCGAGTAACAACCTCTGGCTTGTGAAGGTGCGTTTCAATGTGCTGATTGTTGTGATTCTTTGAAAATAACAGCTCCTGAAATTATTTGGAAGATGCTACTGAACTGGAACTGGAAAACACAAATTTTGTTTACAGTTATGATACAGAGTATGATGCTTTTTGAAGTAGCTATTGGTAGTGCAGTGCACCTTTATTATGGCTTGTGTAAGTACACCGGGGCGGGTCACCGCAACTCTTCTTGATAAGTGTGTTGGGTTCTTTTACGTGCAGAGGTTTGATATCGTAGGCTAACTCCACAAACTCCCCAAAACACATGACTGCGCCAGCGGCTTTATGTCCCCATCTGAAAGAATGAATGCAACCCCTCACACTGTATGCGAACGGGGCCGGGATTGAACTCCCTTTGATCCATAGACTGGGGTTTGAGCAACATTGCACTACTGGCTATGGACGAAGCATAATTACCCTTCACCTCAACCAAGGAGGTGTAAAAGAGATCAAAGCCTGGGCCACGTGAGTGGTACACAGTGGATCGCAGCGGGGTGAAACAAAAGGGCCCAGCAAGGCACTAATCCATCCTCTCTCCTCCTCTTTTAAACCTCCTTGCCTCAATTCAGGGTGACTGCTTTACCTGTATGGTGCACTTTTTATATCATCATTTGTGTTTGATCCTCCAAAGTTAAGCAACTAACATGTTTGATCTGACAGGTGCCAAAGTACATGTCTAACAAATGGATGACAGTGGAGGATGGGGAAGTGGGTACTCTCAAGATCAACAGGTGATACATGTATTAACATTTGTGGATGGGTAATTTTGCATTGTGGCACTTACTCATTGTATTTTTGTCTCTAACTAAGAATAATCATATGTGGTATTTCAGAAATGACATTTGTTTTGTCCTATTCATGCACCATGCATGTGCTTTCTGTCATTGCTTATAGTTGCCTTCACATTATCTGTATGGGTGCCTTTACTATCATTACCTCTCCTTTCTTTTTGCATCTAGGAGACCAGGAGCTCCTAAGCCAGAGGTATGTATTTTTCTCCTTAATCTGCAATCTGCTATAGTTCCGTGATGTAAAAGTTAATTTTATGTCATGACTGTGAGAACATCAAACTTTGTGGGGTTAAAAGTTGAAGGTTTGTGCAAGATTTGACATATGTTCGTCTGAAAAAGAAGTGTGATTCCTTTTTTTCCCTTCACAGGTTATTTTCTCCTTGAAGGAAGAACTTGCACAGAAGGATGATGGGAAGGGTAGTTCGGAGGCGCCACGCGAGCACAAGTTTGTTCTGTCCGGGACGGCGGGCCAACCAATGGGAGTGTTCTCACAGACATCCGCAGGTAGATATGGTGAACTGGAGAAATTCATTCTTCCTTTAAAGCATTTTCAGCAACAAGAAAACATTCTACGAGTGCTTTGAAGGTTGCTACACCCTGACAGTGCAATCTATTGCAAAAGCCATGAAAACGTATGTAGTCTAACCTGTACTAGTGCCACCTCTGCATAAAGACTACCTGTTCATTGTGCTCCCTTTTTGGTGGTCCTCTAGTTACCATCTATAGTGGCCACTGACCAGCTGTCTACTATGACCATTTTCTCAAACTCTCTTGAAAGGTGGTCACTGGTCAGTGGTCACTATAGACAGGTTTCACTACGTTCTGTCTCTTTTATTGGTTTAATGTTGTATCATTGTTGAAATGATATCTACTGGTTAGATTTCCCTCTTTGTTTTCTGTGTGTGTTTGTGTGTTGATTTGATGATGGGGTGAAGTGAGTGCCCCTCGAAAACCCCGCAAGGAGTTTACCCCCGATGTCTTACCCCGTCACCATAAACTTGTGTTCTCTGGAGTGAACAATCAGTCCATCATGGTCTTCTCTCAAACCAGGAGAGGTGAGCGCAAATCCACAGATCAGGGCTGGTCGTTCTACATTTCACTGTGCATATGTTTATGTGTGCTCTGTCTTTGTCAAATGTATCCGCAAGCAAATATTCATGTGAGAGAGTTGTACCATGGCCATGTTAAAATGTTTTTCATCCCCAAGTCTTTGTAGGTTTGTTTTCTTGGTTAGGAAGCTCCATCTGTGAAATTGCAAACCTGTACTTGATAATCTTTATAGTCAGCCCTCTACTATTGCCTTCCTACCTCTGCTATCAAGATCCAATAATATATCTTATAATACATAAATGCAATAAGAAATTACTAACATAATGATAACTTAGAACAATGCATCATACATGTTATTCTATAGTACTAAGAATACACATGGCTTTACCCTAATTAATCTTAACTAAAATAACACAAGACTAGCTAAGGTTACACGTTCCCTTAATAAAAATAATGATGAGATATAGATATTGTTTGAAATGTTTGCAACACTGAGAGTTCACCATGATGAAACCATGGTGAGTAGTAACGTTAGAAATGCTGTTTTATGTTTTAACAGTAATTTCTTTTCTGTTTATAGCAGATGAGGCTGGCTCCTCATCAAATGGTGAGTACAGTATGCTTTTGTTTATGAGTGGTAAAAATTGTTTAGAAAAGGTACACTATAAGGCACCTCAGAATAGTTTCTAAGAGTTTCTTAACCTTCTTCCTTCTGCCTTATCCCAAAACCAATAGAGAATTGGGTGCCAAATGGCTACTTCAGTGTGCTAAACGTTAATCCACAAGCAGATGTTGGGCACAGCTCTGTGTTTTACACATTTTTTTGCACAAGGCTTTTTATATAGGCATTCTATTGGTCCCCAAGACCCATAGAAAGACATGTATAAACAGCCTCAATAGCATGTGTTAAACACCCAATATCTGCTTGGAGATTAGAGTAGAGTAGAGTTTATGGTCAGGTGGGATGTTCTTCTAGTTTAGACCGTTCCGTTTAGATCTGTCTCTTCTTCAACCGACTTTAACAATGGGTTTATTTGGATGGTCCAGTGTTCTGTGGTTATTTTTGACGGGATGGTTCTCCATGAAGTTGTCGAATCTTAGTGTGAATTACACTGTCCATGCTTGTGTTGTTTTAGGAGCCCTGTCTTTAGAGGGAAAGGTGGCACATAGAGTTGACTGTCGGCCGGTGGGGGGAGAGAACTACATGAAGCTAAAAAAGTCAGTTTGGTAAACTGTGACTGAGAGTGTGACGTGTGTAGCCTGAGTGTCATCCTAGTTAGTTCCAGGGCTTCCATAGTCTCCTTTCACCAACCAAGGATGGTTAGTGAAGGGAGACTATGGGAGCCCTGGAACTAACTAGGATGACACTCAGGCCATGACATGTGTACTTTCTTTGAAGATAAGTCCAATGTGGCTTGATTATCAAAGAGTTCCATACAAACTGTAAACATATGCATTACAGGAACACTTGAGATAACATTTGTATGTACATCACCTTTTGTAGTGTACTCATGGTATACCTAACTGGTGGTAAATAGTGTGATACTACATGTGTGTGCTTCTGATAATTTTTCTTCCTGACTGCAATGGTACCTTCCCCAGAAAGATTGTAATGCAATGGACATATATGTATTGATCTCATGTTACAGATTACAAGTTTTGGATGCAATGACGCCAGTGAGAACGACCATGCAGCTACACAGGGCTGTCACAAATAACTACAAACCTGTCTCCAACCATGCCAACAATGTGAGTGCGATCACACTTTTCCTATAAAACTTTCTTTACTCATTATAAAAGTTTTGTGATAATGTAGCTTGGAAAGTGTTTAAAAGCATCCTGAAATTTTGCTTGTTATTGGTGGTAGAATTGTGCTAATTTTCTGTGAATTTATGTTTTAAATAAATGCAAGACTGTCATAGAATGAAAAATTTCATGTACCTTACAATGCTGTTTTTACCCAGTACTATGTATAAGATAGTACTATATTTAAGTTAGCTAAAGAGTCTTTCCTCCTAGAGAATCAGGAAGTGTTTCTGTTTCATATTTACAGTTGGAGGTTGAGCGGAGAAAAAAGGAAGATGGGAAGCGATCTCGGGCTGACCCAGAGAAGGTGCAGGAGATGCTGTTCTCTGCCTTTGAGAAGCACCAGTACTACAACATCAAGGACCTGGTGGAGATTACTAAGCAGCCTATTGTAAGAAGTTACTGTTATGTCTTTCAAGTATGAGTAGGAGGAAAGGAGGTTTTTAAAGATTGTCGTGTTTAAAGGTCATAGAGTGCATGACAAACAGAAAATCTGTATTGTTTGCGGTGTGATGATTTTTCAATAGACAGGTCACAAATTTTTCAACGTTCACGCTAACTTTTCATCATGCTAATGATGCTTACAATTACTTTGTTTGTGAGCTTAGCAACTATATCTTGAAGGTGGTTGTAGTTGTATGATGGGCACACATTTGATTATTACTGAATCAGATATGTTGTCAGCACATCTGTTTGAAATAATCTTAGATATAGACTTATCCAATTAAACTAGTAGGTAGATATTACTACTGGTAACCAGTTTGTGTTAACACTGGAATATTGTTGTAAGATTTCTATTTTTTTGCAATGACAGTTAAATGTACTTTGTATTTTCTCTCTTCTAGCAATACCTGAAGGAGGTTCTTAAGGAGATCGCCACCTACAACCTGAAGGCTCCTCACAAGAACACTTGGGAGCTGAAGCCAGAGTACAGACATTACAAAGGAGGGGAGACTCCCATGGAACAGTCTTAAACAGATGTCCCCCTCCCTTCTTACCTTATCCAACTCAGCCCTCTAAAACTAGGCATTATGATGATCCCTCCAAGCACAACACTGTTGTTTTTTCTGTAAGTTTAGCAAGCTGAAGGCTTAATATTATGTATATTCTCATGTATAGCTTTATCAGGAAAGAAGCTGAGGAGTTATCGAAGTGGTGGTCAGATCTTTAGGCTGTGTCATAAAAACACTATCTTCCTATTTCTACACATGCCATTCTGATTTTGAATGGAAGATTTATGTTATAACAAGGAGGTTTTGCTGCAGTTACGTGTATGATTGAAATGCATACAAAGGAACATTATGGATAGCACCAAGTCTGTTTCAGTATCCAGAGCTGTTTTATACAGTTGTTGTCCTAAATTAGAGACTATTTCAATACATGTTGTGAGCAATGTCAATATTTATGGCAATGTCAATAAAAGTGTTTTCCTAGGCCTGTAGTATGTGTACTTTGCTGGGTCCTCATGCATAAATGCCTGCCACAAAACACAAGTTTTGCAGTGGCTTGGAGGATATATCAATGCCTCCTGCTCTGCCATATAGTGATTACATGTTCCTAGTCTATCATGTTCTAAAATGTTATCTTACTTAATGTCTTGAGTCTCTGGACCTATATGTCCTATATCTTGTAGACAGGATTGGTCAAACTTAAAGATTTATAAGTATATCATACTTATAAATTGATAAGTTTTGCTGCAATGATCAAATTGACTTTTAAGGTTAAACTGCAACAGCAGAATTATCCGTATCACATAGACAATCCAAAAATCCCACCTGATAAAACTATTCTGGATAAAGTGGTATGGCCTGAAAAACATATTTGATGATAGATCTAATGACAGGCTGATAATTCAGCAACCTTTTATGTTTTACACAGCATATGCCTGTTCCTCTGCTCTTTCATCCTGTCTGAAACTGCTTTGTAAATAGATGTTTTATGCAAATTTTTAAACACTATCCTGCATGATTGTCTGGATTTCCAGGCTATTTGAGGATGTATCCTTCCTGATGTTTTATCAATGTCTTGTCAGAAAAACATCACCTCCTGTCTGGTTTAGCCTGGAGTCCAGCCTTCTTAGCTTTAGTCCGCTACCCAAGCTCCGCTCCCCGTAGCGGACTAAAGCTAAGAAGGCTGGACTCCAGGCCTGTTCTGGAGATCCATGCTATCTGAGGATCAAATTTCAGAACAGGCTCATATCAGCCAGCATTTAATCACCCTGGATGGAAGAAATGGTGTTAGAGAAATTTCAATCTAACAAACCTGTACAAGTAACCACCTCTACATAAGGACCACGTGGCCATTGTGACCACTTTTTGGTGGTCCCTTAAGATATTTATTTCCATTGACACAAGCTTTGACACTGCAATGAACGAAAAGAAGTTCTGGAGAGCAAACTTCACTTGCTACGCCTCGTAAGAGGAGGACCGATGATGATGATGATGATAACACAAGCTTTAAGAACCACCTGTCAACAAGATTTTATTGGTACCCTGAGTGGGCAACTTTGACTATCAACTTTGTGTATTAAGTCACAATGATGAAGGACAAAATGAATGATGCCTTCTTACCTTTTTGTAGTCTTGTTATTTTTCCCAATTTGACAAAATGCTGCAAAAACGTATAACGTTAATGTTACTAAAACAAACTGGACCCAGCTTCTGCTTGGAGATAAAGTAGATATCATTTACAGATGCATAGTGTCACAAAAAAAGAAATGCTGCTTTCTGCTTTTCAACTACCAGCATTCAAAGAAGACTTAATATCAGATGGTGTGCCCAGTTCTTCATCCTTTGTTCTGCCTCTGGTTGACACACCCCCCTCAGAAAGTCTGTTGGTCCATTCCAACCCCATCCATTACTTCCTTAGAACTGCAAATTGAATACAACGATTTTGAAACTAGTATGGGGAATAGTTCTTGAGCGTAAAGATGATTTATCATCCATTCAAAGATAGCTTTTACATTTGAAGACGTTGAAAAAGAGGAGGAGGAGATGATCATTTAGACAACCAATGGGGAAGTCCTCTGATGTAACTGGTTTGATTACCGGTGTGACTAGGATATCAATGCGCGTTTTACTACATGTTTCTTTTCTAGAAGAATTATACATCCATATTATGAAAAATTGTATAGATGGAACAACCAATTCATCTTGATTCATGAAAATGTTGTGATTATCTATATTTCAGCGCACAATATATTTTGTCTTGTCATGAGTAAAAGTAGTCCCTGTGATAGCGCATGCCAATTTGCTTACTCTACCACGTGACCTGCCTCCACCCGACGTTTCGGTGCGGTCTTCCTGGTTGGAAAGAAGTGCACAAGTATCTTCTGGAAGGAAAGGCGAAAGAAAAAGAAAACACATTCACCATGAGCTGGCAGAGCTACATCGACCAATCCTTGTTGGGTACCGGTCAGGTTGCGAAGGCCGCCATCCACGGCTTGGACGGCAGCGCATGGGCGACGAGCAACGGCTTCAAGGTGAGTGACATGAGCGGGCGCTCGCGCCTCCCCCGCCCCAGGGCCTCTAGGACTCCAGTCGGGGACCGTTACATTTCCTCCTTTAGTGTCCTACCTTTGATATTTGCGTTTAGATAATTTCTTTAGCTAGAGTAGGACAAACTTTGAGAGAAAAGTTTGTTCTAATTCATACAAATTTCTTGTTTGGGGGAAAAAGAGGAAAATTCGCCAATGTCAGACGATTCATAGTAGATATTTCCATTCAACATGGCGGCCGGGAAATTGCACGAGCCGGCATGAGGCCACGTGAGGGAAGAGTCGTCAGATTTATCCCCTCTAGATGGACCGCATGTTCTTCTAACCAATAAAGAACAGGCTACGGAAGAAATGTACATCGACTGTGAACACAGCATCAAACCAGATCGACCCGGACGATATTTCTTCTTACCCAGACATGTCCGCTATAATGTCACGCCCGACCGTCCGTCTATCAGAGCTAAAGACGAAATGTCGCGATTTTCGTAGTCAGCCCTCCCAATTTTCATTGATGGATGTTCACACACGAGAAAGAAACAAGAGCTTTTAAAAAAAGCTGGCGTTTCGGCTACGTTTATAAGTGTGAATTGTCTTTTCCCTTTACTTGAAGTAAAATCTGCCAGAGGAAGTCACTCAAGGGCTGTTCAGTCTATAAGAAAAATTGTCATTTGGGGAAATGAGTACTGTTTTAATAGAGAAAGGCAGATTGGGGAAAGCAATTTTGAAGTTACGTCACTTAACTTAAGTGCTTTTGAAAAAGCTGGTCTTGGCCTACAACTTGTACTTATTTGTAAAATGTATAATAGGCTCATTATAAAAGCTATCAATGTAATTATGTACATGGCACGCAATAAAACATAAAATTTGAAAAAGCACCATTGAATCATCAGCACTATGGTAATTAAGTGAAATAGAAGTTCATAACAGCTAAGGTTCTATCTAAAATGACTACCAAATGTCAAACAAATCAACAGCTACCTCATCCGTATTATTCTGGTTTCCGCATTTACAACATTTCTTCCTTATTTTCCTGGGTAATTTTGCTAAAATTCATGAAAATTCCCATAGTTTTGTGCCGAGGGGCGCCACTTTCCACGTCCGTGTTGTCTGAATGAAGTCGATACTGAACAATGGAGCATTTGCTACTGTAACAAAGAATCGCTGTTTTGCAAACAACATCAAGAGCCTCTGTTTACATCGGGGATAGAAGTTTAGTGGCGAGTGTTTTGCAAGAATCATCTTACCGCGCATAGGAGCCGCTGCACGGTATTTTCCATTACAATGAACAGAAAAATTCGAATGCCGGGTTTGGAATCTATGAAGTCCTGTTCATAAGACAAAGGCCTTGTATATATTAAATGAATATTTAAAAATAACAAATATAAAATATTTCTTTATTTATTAATGAAAAAAAATGATATTCATAAACATGATATTGATAGATTAATATAATATCAATATATATTTTTGATATTCAATATCTAAAAAGAAAAAAAAAATCCATGCACGGAGACGAACCCGGATCTTCTGGGTCCGAAGTGCTTCGCGTTGCCAGATCGGCCAAGCTCCGGTACGTAACTATTTACACTGGACGTAATGCTATAACCTCACTATATGGTATCATTTATGCCGATTTTTGGTCGTTTTCTTGACGAAATCATTTTTTTTCTTCTGCAATCTTGT
This sequence comes from Branchiostoma lanceolatum, assembly GCF_035083965.1. Classification (NCBI taxonomy): domain Eukaryota; kingdom Metazoa; phylum Chordata; class Leptocardii; order Amphioxiformes; family Branchiostomatidae; genus Branchiostoma; species Branchiostoma lanceolatum. Next base: position 15,127,551 of record NC_089738.1, on the reverse strand, counting down.
GGAATAGATGTAATATGGTCATTTTTGAGGATATCAAAGTCCGAAACCACAATGCAATGATATTTCCGAACAGTTGTAGCAGTTACATGCGGTCGCCGTCCTGTGTCACATGCAAATCTAGCCTGCCTGCATTTTCGTGCTCTCTTGCCATATAAGGCAACGGCTATACAAGGATTTGAGAACGTATTGCCATATAAGGTCTTATTGTGTGCGACACAGTGTTGAACCAAGCTTCCCTGGTTCCTTCCTTGAAGCATGCTTGAAGGTAAAAGCCAGGACAATGCGTTCCGGCGCGCATGCGCCGAAACGCAAAAAATGCATTTCGGAGCAAATTACGTTTTACCTCCTTGCTAAAATGTAATGTATTTTGTATTATCCCGCTTTTGTATTTCCTGTATCGGAATTTTACGCCGGCATTTGATTTTATTTATGGGGGATTTCGTTATGTGGGAGGGCTTTTGAGGGTGGAAACATGGGTTTAGAGGGAACACGCGAATTGTAAAAGTCCATTTTCGACATGGTGGGATATAAGATTAGTGTGCGAATTGCCTGACTCAATCTGGTGACAGAATGTTAGCTGAAAAATATCCAGTGACGTCCTTACATGTGTCAGAGAAGTCATTGCACTGGATTCGGTATTAGTCACCTTTACGTGTACAAATTACGGAGCCTGGAAGCGCCTAGACGCGCTGACTCATGAATCATTTTCATAAGATGTACCCCCTTTCCTCCAAAAAATTAATGAATGAAGACCTGTATTATGCATATTTGTTGGGCTAAGTTCAGGTCACACAAAAAGAAAGAATAGTTTACAAACATATATACAGGTTTCAGTAATCTAGCGTGCAGATTTGGCCTCTACTTCTTTGTAATGATGAAAATGTAAAAACAGAAGGGTTTTGTTATAAATGGAAGGTCAATCGAAGTGCATAAGAAATGTGAATTTTTTTGTATTAGTTGGTGTATAAATGCTACTTTGTTTTTATCTTTTGTGTTCTCCATTTTTTAAATGTATTGTATAGCCACACAAGGAATAGTAGTGAAATGGGGGCAGACATGCATTTGCTCCTTGGAAGAAGCCATGTATGGCCATGTGTGAATAGGATAAATACTCAGCTTTTGTTGCTCATTGGGGCTTGACAAGCTGATGAACCCAGGTCTTTTGTTCTACAAACAACCCCTGCTGATTCCTATCACTTCATGATAGACTACTTAGGCCCAGCTTAGATCCTATCTCATTTGTTCAAGGGTTTGCAGGAGTGTCTAGCTTTCACTGGTGCCCCAAATGCCAGCAAAAAATGCTGTTGATAATAAAAATATAGATTTGTAGGTATGTACCCTTGAATTTAAGTTGTGACTACAGAAAACAGAACAGATTTAACACTGTGTTCTGATTTGTTTGGACATTGATACATGTTTCTGTGACTTACAGTTACAAATAGATGAATTCACAGATCGGTGGACTCCAAAAACTGTTTACATCAAGGAGGGATTACGTCATTTCAGTTAACATTCAAATACATTCTAAATTCAAAGCATGTGCTTTGTTTATGTTGATGTGTATCTACTGATCTAGCATGTTCAAATGTGTTTGAGAAATGATGTGGTGTAAGCAGTTATTGTTGTCTGTGGAAGGGTGATCTTTTGAACTTGTCTATTGTCCTACACAGTGACTCTCAAGGACAGCATTGATAACATAACTTTTCCATTCATGTATCATGTCTATATTCAAAGTTTGCATGCATTGAAATTTGTAACAACTCAAGTGATACCAAATTTTACATTCAATGACCATCTTTTCCAGGGCTGTCTCCAAGACGCGTCCCAGAATTTACTTGTTGGGACAGGAAAAAATTGCCCCATCCGTGCAAACAATCTGAACTTCGTGATATGAAATTGATGAAAATAAGCTTAAAATGAGAGAATCAAAAAGAAAATCAACAATATTGGCCCCCAACAATGAATTGGCACATCATAAGTTCGTTAAGATACAGTCATTTTGTGGTACCCTTGCCAGTTGTAGATATGGTTGCTAAATTGAATAAGTAGTGGATACCCGCAGTTCTTCTTTTCCTGGGGTCAGAGCCTCCATTAGTGTGCATCTTCCCTACTGACACATACTGCTATAGCTCTTCTGGAGCTTCAATGGTTGATAAGATTACCTTGGGGAGTGCCATCAAACAGGCAAAGACTTTGTTCCATTTCAATTTGTCCTCCCCACTGTTCAGGTTTACATTATGACATCCTCCTATGTCTTCTGCATAGCGAACAGATAGTAGGTTATTTGTAGTGTGCATTTTTTCTAGATGTCAATATCCGAACAATTTGAAAGGTCGTTATTTTCAAATTGTTCAATATGATCCTGATAAGAGAGTAGAGCAGTACAAGGAATGCTCATAAATTCCAGATTACTCTGTAGCTATCATTCTTTCTTTAAGATATGTGCAGATAAATGGAGTTCCTTGATCATATCTTTCTTTTTACCGGTAGTACTTTTTATCTCAGGCAATGTTTCAATCTTTCCGGTTTACTGCAATCTGGAAGATTGCAGTATTAGCTTGTCTTGTATTAGCTTAATCCCTGCTATTGCCCAGTGTATACCAGATGTTTGTTGTAATTCTCTGATGTAAATTTGTAGAGGGCACTTAATCATACCATAGTAAACTTTGCTGCTGGGACCTGAGATAAGAAGTTACTGGGGGCAGTGGAGGTTGAGATAAGAGAGTGGAATTGCCCTAGTGAAGGCCTGCAATAATATGATTCAGGTATCTATGTCAACATTCTGCAGTACCCTCCTTATCAGTCATTTGTGATTTATTACGGTGTGATTTTTGAAATCAGATTAAGAATGGATGTTTGGATATTGAGTCTTATGTGAGATAAACTGCAATTTGGCAAGGTAAAACAGGCTCGCTATCAAAAGAAAATATGAATATCCTACTGCAGGTAATAGAAATAGAATATATCTAGCCCAGATGAGTAGGTGAAATATTTTAGGACTATGATACTTATTTTAAGCCCTGATTGTTGAACTTGAAGAGGCTGAGGTACTTACATTTTTCTGACTGTAGCTTTGTACTGTTGCTTGGTAGTGTGTCAATCTTATATATGACCTGGACCTGACCTTGATGATCAATGTTGTTCACCCCAATTCGTTATTGAGGTTGAAATGTAATTTCATTTCTTTTCCAACAGTTTGTCCTCATTTTTAATATGTGTATATACCTTGCCAACATGATTTCCCATACAAGTGGAAAGCTTGAAGGACTTAAGCCAAGGGTTTTCTGGGAAAAGTTTGGAACTTGTGACTAATATGGTTATGTCAACAGGAGAGATGTGTGTTCTGAGCCAGGACAGGGCTGGACAGCAGTCAGGAAAGAATGCAACTCGACCAGACTTTCAGATCATATCAAATACACAATTCTTAGGCATGTATGGAGACTAGACGACTTCCTGGACATTCGTGGGAAATAGAGTCAGAGACAAACGAAAAGGAAACCCTGAGCATGACCGACCATGAAGATAAGACAAAGACTAGAATGGCAACATTTTCGGGAAAATGCAGAATATTCCCCTCCCATTACCTACACCTCAAATATGACATCCTTAGCATTGACTGTAAGGATATGACGAAGTTTCTGCATAAATTATGCAAAGGAGGTCGGCATTAGCATAATTTATGGCCAGGTGTGTTTGGCCTTTCCTAAAGGTACCTACATCTCAAATATGACATCCGTATCTTTTATGGTTAGGGATATGCATAAATTATCCATAATGCACTTATTAGCATAATTTATGGCCAGGTTTTCTGACCTTTCCTAAAGGTACCTGCATCTCATCCGTAGCCTTTACAGTAAGGGAAAAACAAGTTTATGCATAAATTATGCAAATGAGGTCCGCATTAGCATAATTTATGTACAGGTGTGTTCACCTCTCCTAAAGGTACCTACATGTGAAATATGCCATCTGTAGTCTTTACGGTAAGGGATATACATACATTATGCAAATGAGGTCCGCATTAGCATAATTTATGTACAGGTGTGTTCACCTCTCTTTAAGGTACCTACATCTGAAATAAGCCATCCGTAGTCTTTACGGTAAGGGATATACATACATTATGCAAATGAGGTCCTCATTAGCATAATTTATGTCCAGGTGTGTTCACCTTTCCTAAATATACCTACATCTCAAATATGACATCTGTAGCTTTTACGGTAAGGGAAATACAAGTGTCTGCATAATTTATGCAAATGAGGTCCTCATTAGCATAATTCATGGCCAGGTGTGTTTACCTTTCCTAAATGTATCTACTTCTCAAATATGGCATCTGCAGCTTTTACTGTAAACGCAATACAAGTTTTTGCATAAATTATGAAAATGAGGTCCTCATTAACATAATTTTTGTCCAGGTGTGTTCACCTTTCCTACAGATACCTACATCTCAAATATGACATCTGTAGCTTTTACGGTAAGGGAAATACAAGTTTCTGCATAAATTATGCAAATGAGGTCCTCATTAGCATAATTCATGGTCAGGTGTGTTTACCTTTCCTAAATTTATCTACATCTCAAATATGACATCTGCAGCTTTTCCTGTAAACGCAATACAAGTTTTTGCATAAATTATGCAAATGAGGTCCTCATTAGCATAATTCATGGCCAGGTGTGTTTACCTTTCCTTAATGTATCTACTTCTCAAATATGGCATCTGCAGCTTTTACTGTAAACGCAATACAAGTTTTTGCATAAATTATGCAAATGAGGTCCTCATTAGCATAATTTATGTCCAGGTGTGTTCACCTTTCCTACAGATACCTACATCTCAAATATGACATCTGTAGCTTTTACGGTAAGGGAAATACAAGTTTCTGCATAAATTATGCAAATGAGGTCCTCATTAGCATAATTCATGGTCAGGTGTGTTTACCTTTCCTAAATTTATCTACATCTCAAATATGACATCTGCAGCTTTTACTGTAAACGCAATACAAGTTTTTGCATGAATTATGCAAATGAGGTCCTCATTAGCATAATTTATTGTCAGGTGTATTCACCTTTCCTATAGGTACCTACATCTCAAATATAACATCCGTACATTTCAACATAAGGTACATATAACTTGCTGCAATACCATTATTAGAGCTACCACCGCACATCTACTTGGTTTTTGGCAGAAGAAGAAGAAGAAAGAAGAAGAAGAAGAAGAAGAAGAAGAAGAAGAAGAAGAAGAAGAAGAAGAACAGGCAAGCAAAAACAGTATATCCCCCTTCCCACTGGAAGGGGAATATAATAATAGCACAGGAAAAATCAATGTAGTCATCAGTGTTCTGTCAGTATTCATTTCAGATTGCAGTCAATGTTTTTTTAATGTACCTGTCATCACTGTGTAAAATCAAATGGCTCAGAAAGGCTAGACAGACAATAGACTTACAAAATGTTCAGCCTATGGAACGATATATCGTAAATTAACATCATTACTTTTCTTATGGATCCACATTCTGATCTATCTCACAGTGAAAATGTGACAAAGTTTACATGATTATGAAACAAAAGAGGTCTTTATCTTTTTTATTTGTGGTATGTTATTGAGAAAGCAGGAAATGGTAATTTCCATACATTTTGGTATATAAGCACTTTTACATTGCACAATCCTACTCTTCGATACATCAATATAAAAATAAAGATATTGTTTCAACATCGCCAAAAGCAATAAAAGCACTGCGACAAGGTTGTTTCAAATAGTTGAAACCAATAGTCAATAATGGTGGCTGGGCAATATTCATACGGACGCAGAATGGGATGTCTTGAGGATCCACATTGGTTATTTGTTAAGTGGTCTGTTATCTGTCTCGGGATTGAAGGAGACAGTATCAGGCCTCCCAGCTAGTCTCCAGAATTACTTACTAGTTTTGGACCCTGCTGGATACTTGTGTTGCAGTAAATACTGTAATTTTCTTATTGAAAATAAGTATCTCCATCGTAATAAGTATTTTGTACATCGTGCTTTGAAATTAGGTTTGTCAATTTATATTTAGACATGCTAGTTTTACATGAAAATACTACATGTACTGGGGTATCCCTGAAACTAGGTCATGGTGTTGGATGACCTACTTTTATGTCTTGCAACCTTGAAATATACAGATGAAAAAGAAGCAATTTAACACAAATAAGATCATAATATCAATTAATATGTCTTCAAATTACTAAAAAGGTAAGGCTGTCACTGATATGATGAAAATGTCATTATCAGACTAAACGATGTAAAATGATTTTTTTAAAGAGCTAAAAAGAGCCTACACATTAGTAATCACTTTTTTGAAGATATGCATTTTGCCAATGCCAGAAATAGATATTTATACTACATAGCAAGGTTTTGGTCTTTAAAATCTTTAAGATCTTTATTTGTTTTAACCAACATCACAGAAGTACATATGATTCGTACTGATACATGCACATCTGAATTGCGTTGATCTTTACAAACATAACATACATTAATATGCCAGTGGCAAACACTTGTATCAGACAGTTCATATCTAGAGAGTGTATATTGTATGTAGATTATTTATGATTCATTCTTCCCAAAAGATAGATGTTACCATGTTTAATGGAACAGGGAGCAATAGAATAGAGGCCATGACTTAGTCATTTGAAGTACAAGTATTTTATATTTGTTAAGTATGACGCACACAGATATTGTTTGTGTCATCTTCTATAATTGATGATCAATGCCAGGTTGGGAATTCGTGGTTTACCTGCCAAGCATGATCAGGAAGCAGAGGATGTATGTCAGCAAGACAGATGAATATTGTTTTATAATTGCAAAGTGCTCACGATATTGTGCAATATTGGAAAACATTGTTATGACTTATGGTATCATATGCTCTACTAGATCTTAAACGTTATCGCAACAGAAAATGGGTTTGTTTTTGTTTTTGTTACAGGCATGGAAGGTTTCTATATTCGATGCACTGTGCTAGAAATTTTGATAACCACCTACGTGTCTACATGATACATATGCATGAATACACAGTATCAGTATGACACATTCAGTTGGTTTCTGAAGCAGATTTCCAGACACTATGTAATGTTGTATTGTAGTCATCCAATGTCCTGCCCACAACCTGTGACATTTTTCTGCATTCTCCAAGTTTTTCCTGGTGGAAATATGGACGTCATGTAGATATAGGCAGCCAGGGATGAGGAATTTACGTAGGTGTAGGCTGCATATATACATACAGGAGAAAAGTTGCCGCCACCAAAGTGAATTCCTGACACGTTTCAGTAGGCAGATTTTGTGTGTGTGATATCACTGTGTAAGAATGTATCATGCAGGAAGACACACCTACGTAATTAAGGAACCATTCCCTTCCAGTGGAAGCAATGTACCGTTCAAAATCATATTTGTGAACAAATGGCTGGACCATTGGCCCTTCAAATGATTGCTTGGCTGAACTGTTCAGTCTCAAGAGTCAAGTATTTGTATCAAACAGATTCTCATTTCAAGTGGGCTACTACAACATGTACTAAACAATTTTCTTTCTGTGCACCTGATTTGGTGCTTTCAAGGCCAAGTGATGCAACCCTTTGTCCACACTTGAGTGGGGGTAAATACAAGCTAGCATGGATGACAGAACATGAACGCAATGTTTGACTGTTTGTTTAATTTGGCTCTTACACATCAATGAAAGTCAACACTTACCTTTGACATTCTGTGTCTCTTGACATTATTACTATCAACCTCATTGATCTCATCAATGCATTTACTTATCAAAGTTGAGGTATGCGGCTGGAATCCATAAATTTCAAGGTCCATTACTTCAGCTTATTGATGTTGCCATTACAGATGTTGCAATAAAGGTAAGAGAATGGTACTTGTAGTCAAAGAACAAATTTGCAGTGACCGTCCGTCTCCGTTGCAAATGAGTCCTACCCCAGACATTTTAGTGCCATCCTGAGACACTAATGGGTTTACAAGTAAGGTTATTGATTTTCATCGCCATGACAACATGGTTCATCGAATCCGCACATTAGGGAAAACTTTAGGACTTGATTGTCCCACCAATCAAAAGCCGTTCTCCCTGCACCGCTGGTTCTAAGTGGAGCTTGCAAAATTGTATTAGGTGTTTTGGGAGCTGTTGATGCTTTGAATTATGGATAGGAATGGCAGGATAATTTCATACCTTGCTGAGGGCAAATTCAGGGCCTGTCATTGTCTATAGGGACCTCAGTGGTCAAGTGTTCAATTAACAGGGCTCGAAATACAGTTTTGCTAGTAGCCATGAAATCTTTCCTGCAGTTTACAGAGAACATATACTATATTAGATTTCTTGTCTTTCTGTACATAAATCATAACCTCAGACTTGATACAGCCCAGATTTTCCTTCTATAAATTAATCTTTGGAGGCTGTGATACAACTGCAACCATTGCCAATTAGCGTCTTGTGCACATGGCATGCTGGGAGCCTTAGCTTCAGCTGCAGTATATCAATGACCTAGGAGAATCTGAAGTATTTAAAGTTGGCACGCTGCAACAAACATGGTATGCAGAACAGTCAGGTTGAAAACAGGTAGACATGCACTTGTGTCAGGAGTGGAGACTTGGTGATCACTGGGTCATGCAGATGTAAGAGGAAAGTATGTGAGAGGGCATCGTGCTATTCTATTGCTTTACTCTACCATCAATATAACTATAAGGCCTTTCAGGGCTTGGAAACCTGCATGCAATGTGCAGAGAAAAGTTAAGATTGCAGAAAGGAATATTAGCAAGTTGTACTTTGGCTGGCTAAAAGTGTTATTGCAGAAAATTAAGAAAAATGTATTTCAAGCCCTGCAAGGTCCATTGATATGAATACCATGTATAATTAGGGTATTGATGGAGTTTAGCTTAGTTGAGAAACTGCAGTATCAAATACTGATAGAACCCGTTTTTGACTGGTTATGCTGCTCACCTTTTTTATACATCAGTAATAAAACTAGCATGCTTTTTAGCAAAATTGAAATTCAGTGTGTGTTCTTTTTGATTACCATTGATGCCTGTGTCAATATATTTCCTCAAGTCATCAGTCACTAATTGATTTCATACATTTATACATAAGACAATTTATGAAGGTTATGAATATGCAAAGTTGATGTGCAATGATTCATATTTGCTATTAACCCACATGTTACAATTATGAAAAGCAGATGCATGTATTTCTAGATAAGTTTGTTTTTTAAACCCATAAATCAGTAAATGCAGAATGTTTCCCTTCCCATATCTTTTGATGTTATTGTCCTGAATACGTCAAAAACTATCTAAAACAATCTCTCATGTTATCAAGGTAAAATATGACATTCCATCCACAGTTCTCTGCACAAATACTGAAGTTAATCAAACATTTCAGTGGAATATTTTTGTGTCATTCCGTAGCTTATGAAAATGTATCATTTTGTAACTAACTTTCCCCTTCAACTTACGACAAATTTTTCTCTGACATTGTGACAAATGGAAATGAACCATTCAGCAGGGGGCCAAAGCCCACAAATGTCATATCATTAAGGTAGATTTAAAGGTGTGATGCCCTCTACTGCCGGTGCTTGGTCCCTTCCATATCAACCATCAAACCCACTGCCAGTAGAAACCAAATGTTCCCCTCCATGGGAAAAGTAATCAGTGAACAGCCTATGAACAGGGTAAGGCCTACCCAAGCAATTGACCTCTCCTGAAGATGAGGTGATCCCCAGGGTAGATCCTGATGATGCACATCCTGGCTACATCTCCTGGATATGGGTCAGACTGGGTGGGTGGGAATAGCAGCAATCAGGGATGGGCAGTGGAGTTCATGGTGGAATACACGGTAAAGTCTATCGCTGTATCGGTTAATACAATCTCAGGGCTGGAAATACCACCTGCACGTGTAGGTAGAATTGGAGTTGTGCAGGTATTTCTGATGTCTCCCTGCACCTAACCTACACTGAGCAATGTACAAAAATGTTTCGCATTAACCACGTAAAAATGCACTACTAAATAAATAAAACAAGTTGTATATTCAAATAAAACAATAATTGGTGACGGGAAAAATGACAGAGAACAAAAAATTTTACCAACATTTTCACCCTAACCACAGGTTTTTTTGTGGAGAAGATTTACATTATGGTTCGGTAGTGCCAGTGGATATTCACCTCACATGCAGCATTCGAGAACATTCTGCCACTAGATATATCTGACTCAGACGGATGGGCTTTGGTGACGATGCTGCAGTGTAGTGAGATTGAGCACAATGGTCCTGGAGGGCCGCCACGCATTTTGAAATTATTGAGTTATTGAAATATCCAATTATAGATATTGTTTTTACTATTTCCATCCATGTTTTTTAAACCTTTAGCACACTGAAGTAGCCGTTTGGCACCCCATTACCTTACAGAGTTAGGCAGCAGGGAGAAGGTTAAAGCAAAGAAATAATGGATTCTAAACATGGCTGTACAAATGCAGTTTGACATGTTATATCATTAATGTGATACTAATGTTATACTAATGCACAGTGTTTCTTATGTTTCCATGCAGGTCACTGCAGATCAAGTGCTGAAAATAGTCAATGCCTTCAACTCCGGCACCCTAGCCGAATTCTACACATGTAAGTGACATATTATTACATATAACATATTCAATCTGTCTGGTTAGTATGTCCTGAAAATTAGGACATGCTGGTTTTATATATGATATTGCTAAAGTATTCTTTAGAGACATAACGTCAGGACAATTAGTAAGGTTATAAAAAATGTAGATAGTACCATCATCACTTTAACAAGAAAAGTGGTAGCTATAGGTATACAATTTCTTTTACAGCTTACCCTATGACACGAAAGCATTCTGAAGCATGTGTAGCAGTTAGATAGCTTGTATTACCATCTAATGATAGCTTCACCTAGAGGTTTGCCTGCATGCTTCCAGTCACACACACACAGGCAGATTTTGTTGAAAATGCAAACTGACTCCAGCTTCCACAGTCCAGAAGAAGTAGTGAGCAAAATGCAACCAGAGCATGCCTCGATTTTGCGACTTTTGCACGTAGCTGCATGACAGATGCTGGTAGGTTCCCACTTGACAAGACGTATATGTCAGCCCGTTGGCTGGACATGTTCTGAAAAGTTGTACTTTTGTACAGTGCAAATTTTGAATTTTTGTTCACAAAACATTTGAATCTTTTTTTACACAAGCTACAAGACATATATGTCAGCCTGTTGGCTGGACATGTTTCAAAAAGTTGTTCATTAATTTTGTACGTTGCAAGTTTTTAGATTTTGGTCAGGTTCACAAACGTTTTTTATATTTTTGACACAACCTAACCCTTTGGCTAGAGTTGTTTAAAAAGTTGTACATTAAATTTTGTAAATTAGTAGTAAACAAATTTTTGTTCACATACGTTTTGAATGTTTTTGAAATAAGCTTTTAAGACAGTGTTGGAAGTTAGCAAGACATTGCCAATGCCTTATATTCTGATAAACAAGGTCATACCATGTTCTAACTAATACCTTTTGGAACTGTTCATGACATCTTATGACTCCTAAAAGCAATGTTGTGCAATAAGATTTGAGTTTAAAGCAACTGAATACCAACTTTCATGTTAAGAGTGAAACAGATCTTTCATATCCTGTCTAATCCAACACTACAGTTTAAGTTAAGGAGTTCAACACCTAAGAAGGTCAACTGTTGTCTAAGGCAAATATCTTCAAGTTGGTTGTCGAATGATATTCCAAATGTGCACTAATTCTCACTTTCCACTCATCCTGACTATTCTTTTCCTTGCAGCTGGCATGTATATAGGTACAGAAACAACTGAAAGTGGAACAGAGCAAGAGATCAAATACAAGTTTATAAAGCAGAATGGTAAGGCATTCTATGTCAAAGAAGGCGACACAGGAGCATGTGTCTTCAAGACAAACACATGTAAGTATTAAGAGTCCTTTTTTGTGTTAAGTATGATGTATTTCTGCTTTCCTCGTCCTTTGTCTCAAGTTCCTTAATTCCTTTTGTATGTTGATTATTTGCGATGTAGAATTTTGAACCTCAAAAGATTTCCTCAGCATTTTGCTTGACATTTTGTTTCATTTGTGCATGTTGGTGTATACTAAATTATGCTTTTTCATAGGCTCAAAGCATTATATAATTTAGTACTGATTATAGCGCTCATTACTGTAATATATCATTTGATTTGCCCCACACGATATCGCGTTGTCAGCCCTACTACCAAATCAGACATTGTTAAGAGAAACGTCTGGCTCAGCATACCCAGTGCTATATTTATGCAAACTGTACAGAACAACTGAAAGCAATCAGATGATGTAACTCAAATGAAAGTTCATTAGTGATAGACATCTAATATTCTATTTTCGTACACAAAGTAATAATCTTACCTGCAAGCTTTTAATCAATCCTCTGATCGTTGCCTTTTCAAATTGTGAAGGATTAGAAGACTGATCGAAAGCTTGTTGGTAAGAGCTTTAGCTTTGTGTACAGAAACATTGTATAGAATCTCCACAAGATGATGATCTGCCAAAAATAGTTACTCAAGCAACTGGATAAAATTTTGAAACAGACGTTTCAGACAGCATCCGCTGTCTTTCGTCAGTGACTAAGGAAAGAGCTGGAAAACCAGGTTTTATACCAAAACTCTGAATAGATATACGTTGATGAAGATTAGACATCAAGGTAGTAAGATACGCCAAAAATAGTTACTCAAGCAACTGGATAAAATTTTGAAACAGTCAGATGTTTCAGACAGCATCCGCTGTCTTTCGTCAGTGACTAAGGAAAGACAGCGGATGCTGTCTGAAACGTCTGACTGTTTCAAAATTTTATCCAGTTGCTTGAGTAACTATCTCTGAATAGATATGTTAATGAGGTTAAGACCATTTAGGATGTATTGACTTTTGCTCATGATCAATAAGAGACTTGTCCTCAATAAACAGTAACGTTTCTCTCTTGGATTTCAGGTTTGATCATTGCTGTGTATGAAGATGGCATGCAGGCGGGCAACTGCAATGATGTAGTGGAAAAGCTGGGGGAATATCTGTTGGAGTGCAACTTCTAGGCACCCACCTTCCGTGCTGCTGCTTTTTTTCCTTTCCAGCCGACACCGACTAGGATATTTCTATATATGACCAAAAAAAAGAAAAAAAATGGAAGCCATGATTGTAACCTGGTTAGCCTTGTTATGGTCCCTCAAAGTGATCAGAGTTCTAGACACCCCTATTCTGAACTTAGCTAGTCTAGCATTGCTGCTGTAACAAGGAGAAAACAGAACAGGATTTTGCGACGGCAAAATCTATAATTAGCCAAGTTATTGATAGAAATATGTGGATGACAATGGATGAAATAGGATACCAACAGGAGCCCTTGGAATTTGTTTCGTAGTCCAGAATTCTGCTAGGAGGAACGGCAACTAGGGTTCAGAGTTGGGTGTGTGTAGAACATGATCCTTACTTTAGGGATGTAAACTAGCCTTGAAGTTAAACTAGAATTAATTCCACTGCTTTCTATCATTCCTGTAGACAACAAACTTTAGAAGTGAGTAGAGTAGACATGTTTAGATACAGGGTGGTCCACTGTGCTCAGAGTAAGTGTTAGAACCAGTTAATCCAAAATCCTCGCTATGTTTGTTATGTCAGTGATGAAAACTGGTATCTGCATGGAAAGACATGATGTGCTGTCATTTTTAACCAAGATTACTTTGTTGAAACAATATATTTTATTACAATGTATATGGTAATGCTATTTCCTTCTGTGTTTTTGTTGCTTTAGTCTATTATCAATTAAAGCAAGTACTACTTTGTTGTGAGTAAAATTCATCCTTTTTTCATTTAAAAGAAAAATCTGTTTCAAGATCCATTGTTGAAGAACATGATATTGTTTGTACTTTATAAGTATCGAAAGGTTGATGATATGAGTTGTGTGCATATTGATTGCTAGCCTTAAATGTTTATGTTCAAGGGTCCGGGATGCTCAATGTATTTTAAGATACCAGTTTTCGTAAGCAATTACAAATGGCTACAGTGTGCATTTTATGGACAGAGTAAGAAGGGTCTCTCAATATGTGATAGTTGCTTGAATGAAGCAAAAGGTAACATACCTTCCCTTAACAAATAGTCAATATGAATTCCTCTTCAAGTTGTTGCATTTTCTATATCTTCATTCCATCTTTTTCTCTAAGGCAACTCTTCGTAGAAGCATTCCAATCTTTGCTCTCTATTTTCTTTACAGTTCTTTGTAGATGCATTCCAGCATTTCTGTAGACTTACTAGATCTAGAATTAGTAAGACTTTATAATGCAGGTTCCCACAAGGTAGAGTTAACTGTGAGAAGTTGTTGCTGTTGTACCCATAGAAATGTAAGATAGGAGTTTTCGCAAGGCTTATGATGTAGGCCACTGTGTATGGTGCTTTGTCCTTGTCCCTGTAACCCTTGTACAGCCGTAACTAAAAGTCATCAAATCACAATGCCACAACAATTCATCTCCACGCTTCTCACCTGAAAGAAGGTGGTAGTCAAGAAAAAACAAGAATCCTTGTTTACCTTATTGTTCATTTTTGAAACTTTTGGAAGGAGGCAAAATTGTAAAGTTGGAACTACCTTTGTCTTGGACCACTTTTACTTTACACTAAGGATATTACAATTTCTAGACATATTACAAAGACTAGACAAGAAGACGAAATACCATCTCGTGATGTCTCCGAAAGTTGCCAAAAGCTCTTACTGTCGCTTTGAGACGGAGTGAAATGTCTGAGACAGTGGACTCATGGTATTGATGTGGCTGTAACATCTCCCCGGTAAAGAGACTATAAACTGATAGTTGTATAAAATACCCAATGTCAGTGTTAAACGGTAACATGCAGCAACTTAACTGTTTGTAATCTGTGTGTTTGTTGTGCCATTTCTAAAATAGCATAAAGCTGGGTCATCACCTCATGCTGGAAAAAGTGGTTGCAAAATTACATGGTAGCTCAAGAAATGACCAATTCATCTCTTAGAACAGTATCAAAAAACTTGACTGAAGAAGAAAGAAAGAAGAAATCATGTTTCAAATTTTACTGAAAGGCAAACTGAAGTGATAGATTGTTTTAGCTGAATCAGGAACTGATTCCTGGGCCAAAATGGCTACAGCATCCTTGGTGGGACACTCTAGAATCAAGTTGTGGTTGTCTAAAGACCGAAGTGTGATTTTCTTCCCGTTTCTGGCCATATCTGGGTCCACGATAGCCTCGAACAGCCACCCCGTTGTTGTTTAATAGTGTAATAAACTTACATGGGTGAGGTGACCATGCTTGTTGCCACATATTTGTATATTAATCATTAGGTCATATCAGTTTAATCCCATGGTTTTCTCATACTTTTATGATCTACAAATAAAAAGAAATGTATCGGTTGTAGTGGAAAAAATTTGGCAACCCTCATGTTAATTAACATTCATGTTTTATTGTTCATACATGATGAAAACATTCAATGTAACATCTAAGTATTGTCTGCCATGTATTACAGGTCTGGGTTAGGTATTACCAGGCCTTGTTATTTAACTCAGCCAAATTTTAACGAAATGTCTAACAAGCAAGGAAGTGATTTGTTGTGGCCGTAGTAGATTAGAAAAGTTCGCTGCCTAACTGAGAGGGTCATACTTTTCATGATGCCCATTTTAATCCAATGATATTTCTATGGGTAGCTTGGTCTTTGGGTAGTAGTAAATGCGAGGCCTAACGATCTACAACGTGCTGTCTGAGATACGAATAAATACATGTGAAGAAAAAGTAGGGATAAGTAAATTGAGTTGTTACCTTTTTAGAAGGTATGTGGAATCCTTAGTAATTCAATGGTATAACAGAATATGAGTTATATATTAGTCACTTATTGTAACCCTATGCAGCTTGCCTTGTGTTAGATTCTAAGTGGAAAATTATGACAGCTGTTTTATCATGTATTAAAGTTTTATTGTTCAACACATGTTAGAGGTTTTCGAGTTTCAAACATGTCATATATTAAAGAGTGTTGCACAAGCTTTTATTAGTCCTCTTAGAGTCTTACAGAGCAATGTACACATGTATACATTTTACTATATTATAGTTTATTATTTTTGTTATTGTATCAAGAGAAGTTGTGTTTCAGTTCAGTGCCAAAGTAGTTGAGAGAGAACTGCAGCCTCTGCAGTACCAGAACTTGTGAACTGGGCCAGACGTTGGTTAGTTCTGGGGGCAGTCATTACTCTGAACCTTCACAATAAAAGGAATTTGCATCATGTTCAAGAAGTTTGTCCAAGAACCGCACAAAATTGACATTCCCCAAAAACCAATTGTGGGAGGAAAAAAACACAATTTCAATTGTTGCACATGCATGACAGCATCAGTTTCAAACCAAGCTTAGAATAAAGCAGCAATTGGCTGATCTGTAGTTACCATGGAAATAATGGTCCAAAAGTGCACATAAAAAAGGTTTTGAAATTTAAGCCATCTGTGCCATCTTGAATACACTGTCGAAAATAACACTCTGTTCCTGAGGTGTCACAAAAATGACTTTACCAACCCCAGAATGTAACCAGTCCAGCCCAGGAGGTTAGATCAACCTGTCCTGTAGTTTTAAAGCTATTGATAGCTCACCTATCCCTACAGTACTGTAGCTTCAATGCCAGATCTGTCACTGAGCCCACTGCAAAGAAAAACTGTAGGTCTGTTCTATTCACCTGTCTCCAATGTGTCTTCATTGTGTGATTGGTTGGAATGAATGGATGAATCAGAGTATGCTGTTAAGTACTAAGAGCGAGAAAGATTCCAATAATTACGTATTTATGCAAGACATCAACAAAGTGTCCTGCCATAATGAAGGTGAGGAAGGATTGATACATGCTCCAAAATTAACCATTACAGGAGAAAATTCAGTGTTATGGCAAATATGGCCAGTCTTTTTTCTTCTATCTCTATAAAATTTCCTTATGATATATATTAACATCTCAGAAACAGACCAGATCACGCCTGCCAACTTGCATGCCACTCCAAACTTGCCAAGTATACTGTATATATACACACACACATCAAATAAATCCAAATCATTTTACATCAGCGAAGATGTAGATGTTAGCTTTGACAAGAATTTGATTAACTTCCAACAAGGAATGCATCAGCAGTTGAGTAATAGCAGACCTAGGACATGAGTTAATCATAGACTACAAAGTGCATTCAAATCTACTGTACATGTTGTTTAAGAAAAAGGCTTGAGATCTTTAAAATATGTGTTTTTTATAGCTGGCCTCTTCATCGGTGATGGAGCTGACAACAAGTACAAGTTCCTGAGGCAGAATGAGAATTCCCTCTATGTGAAGAAGGGAGAGGATGGAGCCTGCATCTTCAAGACCAAGCAGTGTAAGTGTTCCAGAGTGTGAGATTAAGCCTGTCACACAGAGCCGATCATGGCCTCCCGACCTTCTTCAGACCATGGTTGGGAGTTAGTCATGAGCAAGATCATCTAGATATCTGATTGAAAATTCATGTGTTGGTAGAAGTCAATCTGAATCAATTGCCAACACTAAAAATTTGGGTAAGTCAAATTTTTGTGTGTTTGCAATTGCAGCTCAGATTTGATCAAGGAGGTCGTCTGTGATTGGGAGTTGGTTGGTGAGGTTGCCTACTAGTCTTTAAAAGCCGTCTTTGTGCCAGCCAACTGAATTTTTACAAATCAAGCTCAGGAAAGTCATGTTGAACTTCTTAGATGTGATCAGAGGAGCAAACTGGAGCTAGAATTGGATGGATTTAAGTCCACTAGCAACCAAGTGAAAACCTTGGTTGGAGTGGTTGTGAGCAAATCTGTGGGAAAGTCGTGAATGTGTGACAGGGTTTACATCGTATATATGCTTTGCCAGTTCAGGGATCAATACTAGAGTTGGCAAAGCATGGATCACTGCCCTGGGGTTTCTCATGGGAAAGTGTTAAGGCCAAGACCGACTTGATTGATGTTGTAATCATATTACAGGAATACGTTCTCTCAGAGACAGTGGGCGTTATAAACTTCCTGGCACGTTTGACCAATTGCTGACGTCACGTATCCGCAATGACACGTGTCAATAAAGTCACGTGTCCGTAACTCTCGCGAGTTTACGTTCGGCAGTGATTGGTCATTATTGATCCTGAAGAAGGCGACAGTGGTCGTCGGAAATTCGATCCGTGAATACCTTAGTGTTGGAAGAAAGTTTAGCATTGTATTATGATTACTACCAACACAGATGAGCTTTCATTATACGTTATCTTGT
This sequence comes from Branchiostoma lanceolatum, assembly GCF_035083965.1. Lineage (NCBI taxonomy): Eukaryota > Metazoa > Chordata > Leptocardii > Amphioxiformes > Branchiostomatidae > Branchiostoma > Branchiostoma lanceolatum. Next base: position 15,109,288 of record NC_089738.1, on the reverse strand, counting down.
TATCCTCAGCAAAGTATCTTCCAGGGCAGCAGGACAACTCTGGTGCATACATTTTTAAGCCTCGCTGTTCATTGAAGCCAACCCTAAGGCTCTTTAGTTTAGCACCACCCCTTTGTTTATTACTTTATTTCAACTGAAGTAAACTTGATATATATTGTCCTATCTGACATATTTGTAACCTATCTGACATATTTGAGGCTTACATTTTGAAGGCAGACTGAGTTTGTGTGGGGAAATTTTTTGGACAATTTTGCCGATTATTAAGAATTTGAAAGCGTTCTCTCTTTTTTTAAAAACAGGTTTGATCTTTGGGGTCTACACCGAGGGTATGCAGGCTGGCAACTGTAACAACGTTGTGGAGAAACTGGGCGACTACCTGATTGGTAGTGGTTATTAGAAACAACGTTGCAGATTTCAATCCCTCAGCACCTAGATGTGAAGGTTCATGGCCATGTGTTTTGCTGTCACCAATTGTTGCCTGTTACCATTACAGGTGTTAAGAAGTAAATTCAGGGACCTGGGGTCATGTGTTTATGTACATAACCTGCTGGACAACACCACAATGTTTTCATATCTTTGTATACAGTACCTGACACACCTTTGGTTATAACATACACTGTTGACTTATCCCCAGTGCATTGTATGACTGAGACTGGACCTGCTTTCCGGTGTTATTTTAGACTTATGTTTTCTTGCATTGTAAAAGCAGGAGTTTCCTTCCAAAGAAACTATTGAAGATTAGCCAGATCATACCCTGATGTTATGTGTTGCATTAAAAATTAGCCACTGTTGTTGCTATCAATCCAGTCTGGTTTATGTATTCTACTGTTTCACTGAGTTTCTATACTTTCACAGAACTAGAACCACATACACAACATTTTTACCCAGAACTTTATTTTACCCAGAAAATTACAGAATTTACACATAACCAAGAAACAATCACATTGAACTTAAGGTAATATGCAGAAACTCTACTACAGGCAAACCCTTTTGACTTGAACAATACAAATCTTTGACTACAGTCACTTAGTAATTACCATACAATTTACAAATGAATACTTAACAGTTATCAAAATTACCAGAGACATGGCCAGGGAAATAAGATGGTACATAGACTACAAGGCTAAATATTTTATCACAAACCTTCAGAATTTTGTAGTTATGGATCTTCTTGACTAAGCTTACAAAGTTTGACCATGTATGTTATACATGGAGCGTCCAAGATCTGTTAATCACTGGTTGGAGGTATTTATGTTTTTCTGTTACTATCTGGCAATGTCATCTTTCAACCTTGTCTTCCTACATACAACCTACACTTTGAAAACCTGCCATCAGCAAGAGCATCATTGTTTCTTTCCTTGTAACTCATGAGCCCAACGTGTTTATCATTTGATTCCGACACTATACATGTTGGTCCAAGTGAGTAACACTGTACTAGAAAGTGAGGCAAGATAGTCTTGGGACCCTGCCCAAGGACCATTGAAACTAGACAAATTCAAAGCTAGCACAAAATTCTATATATGATGACACATGCACTACACAGCTTCAACCCATCTGCATCATTGTTGACGTGTATATATCCCCTTGGTTCCTGAACACATAATACATTGTTACATTAACTTGAAATCCCAATCCATTCTGCTACAACATACATGCGGTAACTGTTCTAGCATCGCACAACACCATCAACAACAACAAAAACTGTCTATGGTACTTGACGTACAAGACATCTCTAAGTTTGTTGACAGCATCATTTACGAGTTGAATGTTACTCAAAGTGATAGCTTGTGACAATCCCTTACTCTGCAAAGCATTGAAAAGGAAGCAAAGAACAGTTACAGCCAAGCACAACATGGCACACAATTATGTTGATACACATGTTTTATCATATCATATATTACAGGTAGTGACTCATCTTTCACCAATGCTTTGCTCTTTCTACACATTCCTCTTCCATTGTAGCATGTAAATCTATGAAAATATGTTTTACACATAGTTCTTTCAGTTATATCCTGAAAATATAACTCTTCCTTTTATCTTCTGAGCATGCAGTGTTAAGTTTACCCATTTACAGACCTCTGTACAATTTTAAGTTGATTTGCATCAAGTCATAGATAGTTATAGATCTTACAATTATAACTCATTCACCCTTAATTCATTCACTCTTTTGTTATATACATACACTGGTTATGTAACACCACTTCTCACTCAAATTGATATCTTTACACAAAGGCTAGCAAAACAAAGCAAAATGTGATCTTGTGTTTTGCAGAAAAGCAGCACAAAGGAACATTGAATTAACAAGATTGCTACTACATGTAACAGTCAAGTTATTACAAAAGTTGTCCCAGACACTATTTTTATATAGAACCAAGCTATTACAACTTTCCAATATTTTGATTTTCAAATCTGTCATTGACGAACACTGATATAGTAGAATTTGCACATCTTTTCATAATACATATGGCATCACCACTTTAACAATTATACAATGTAAAATGCTCTTATACTCGCAAAAATTATTTGGTCCTTCACACATTAGGAAAGACCTTCCAATCGCCTTCACGTATTTACAGTGGTCAATTTGGAAGGAGTGAAAACAAAATCATAACATCAAACCAAGAATCTCCAGGTCTAAGCTATTTTCCTTTACTCTTTTTGTTGATACAGTCTTGCCAATTTTGCTGTGTTAATAGCATACTAGCATTTTCCCTACCAAAATATAACACCCTGGTGCAATGTCTGTGGTACAACTATAATTTTGCGGAGAAATGGTTGTCATATCTTTAGCTTTAAAGTTGAATGATATTAGACAAATGATGAAAATAGAAGATTGAAACATCAATTAAGACGGAGACATTCTTTCCCCATTCCTATGTAAATGTAAATACTTCACATGTGTCAACATCCTGCTACTCTGTTATATACTTATACTTGCTTGGCCAGATGCTTTTTCGTAAATTACTGGACTAAGTAGCGTGGTATGATCTGTGTTTCCTCTTTGCACCACATGCACACGAACTTAGTCTTGCATTCTGGCAATTTCATGGCTTCGAAAACTCAGCTATCACTTTATCAGATACGATACGATTATATGATACTGGATTGAAATGTATAGTATGCAGTACAGCCAGCTTCAAAATTCTACGACATCCAAAATCGTACAACATGTGACTGCACACCGTTACTGCCGTCTTGAAACTGAACAGATGATCTGTCAGAAGTGGTGTCATCGGCAGAACTCGTTGGCTTGCTTAAATCTTGTATTATGGGACAGCTATGGCAAATAACAATCTACCAGAGAATAGGGGGGATTTTTCCTACGTATACAAGAAGATCTAGCCAACTGCAAATTCTCGAAAAAGCTTACCCGCCAACAGGACAGATTTAGCAAGAGATATGCATGCCAGAAGGCTGAGTCTTATTGCTCTATTTCTCAGAGGCCTGTTTTAAGAACAATAAGAAAAACAATAAGAAAGTGTTGTCTCTATTCTTCCTGTATATGGGGTAACAAGAGTCAACTTCAAATCTTTCGGCTGCCTCACAAGATATGCCCATGGTGCTGCAAGCCCTGGACTTGACATGGGGGTTTCACTTCTGATTGGACAGCCAAGACCATTACATTTCCCTTTCAAAAAGGTTGAAGCAGTGAATCCCCATGGAAAGACAGAAATGTTGAAGAACAGCTTGAGTTTGCAGCGGAGGATAGGATGTATAGGACATGTTCATACTTATTTATTGCTACATTTTCTGCTGTTAAATCCAGTAGCAAAACCCCCATGTCTATTGATCTGCATTTGAGATCCACCATCAGGTCACCTGGTCCAAAAATCACACAATTTCTGGTCCAGACTTCTCCCCCTCCTCCTCTTCCTTCTCCTCTCCCATCTCCACCTTAGTCTCCTGGGCAGCTCCATCTCTGACCTCCACTTCTCCGGAGTAGCCCCAGGCTCCCTCTGGACCATCCTTCTCTTCCTCCTCCTCCTCGTCATAGCTGGAATCGTTGTCATCGGTCTCCTGGGTCTCAGCACTGTCCTCGTCAGAGTGGTGCATCCTGGACAGGGAACAGACGTGCTTAGATGTCACCTCACTAACATATCAATTCAGACTTTTGGTATAAAATCTGGTTCTCCAGTTCTTTCCTTTATAGTCACTGATAAAAGACAGCGGATGCTGTCGGACTGTTACAAAATTTTATCGTGTTGCTTGAGTGACTGTCATTTGGTGTATGTTTAGATGTACATGTAGTTTTCTCATGTCTGTGAATATTACAGTATTTTTAAAACCCCATCTATATTTTACAGAAATGAACCAAACTCAAACATGTCTGTTACTGTTTAGGTTCATGAAATGGTATGATACTACAAAAGAACAAGGTGATACATCTGTATTTTGGGAAGGATTTATGCCTGCATTGTTTAAATCTTCCAGCCACATCTGCTAGAGTCTATAAGGGCTGACCTAGAGTGCACTGCACATCAGTCTAACTTTTCCTGATTGACAAAATGCTAGACTCTATACATCAAACTTGGTTTCAGCGTTATGGGACCCGTGTCTTAATCCCATTGAGTTAAGTGGAGCAATTACTGTAAATTTCTCAGGGCTGACCTGGAAGTGTCGGTGGTCCCCATGGCAGAGTTGGTGCGGTCCACGGGCCCGGTGGCACCCAGGAGGGGGGTAGTCTCCGGCATCTCATCGTCGCTATCCATGTCCGACTGGCTGGTCTCCGAGTCGGACGTCTCGTCGTCCCCCGGAATCACGCGGCGCTTGCAGACCGGGCAGGTCCGCTTGCTGCCCGTCAGCCAGGGGTCGATGCACTTGGTGTGGTAGGCTGGGGAAGAGGAAAGTAGCTTGAGAAAAAGACTCTTTGTACACAACCAAGTGTTTTATTCAACCAACGTTTCTATGCACTTGGTGTGGTAGGCTGGAGAGGAAGAAAGACACTTGCTGAAGCCCCCGTCACAAATAAGAAATTCAGCTCGGCCGACGTCTTGGCGAGCTTCAAATGTGCATTTTCGGCCGAAGTACGGCCGACGTCCTGTCGATTACGCGGGCTTCGGGCGACTTTTAGAAATAAAAGTTGATCCAAATATTGGCCTTTTACCAGGTTAGTTGATACTGACTTCGTCCATGTCCAAGAGATGGTACCATCTCATGAGGGATTTTTAGTGTTCGACGGACGTCGCCCGAGATTTTCATTGGAAAATACGGTCGACGCTCGGGCGATTTTGAAATTCGGCGAGCTTCGGGCGATCTACAAAGTCGGCCGACGCTCGCATGAATTGTGACGCCGGCTTTAGGGCCCGGTGCCATATACTTATAAAAATTTGGTTTGGCTGTTCAGGACACAGCCAGGGCTTCCCAACTAGGCTGTGGCTATTTCAAAAGGCTAGCCCTGCTGACAAAGCCAAGACATCACCATTGAATTAAACATGGTTGGTCCCTGTCCATGGTAAAAAGCCAACCACGCCAGTTCAACAGTGACACCTAGCAACATAGCAATGAAGTGCACCAAAGCAGCATGGTTCTCTAAGGACTAAATGATTTTTGCAATCAATACTTCATCAAGGACAATCAACCACTCTATCATTGTTTTAACGATAACTGTTAAGGGAGGTGTAAGCTGAATGGATGAGCAGTTTCCTTGGGAAGACAATTGTGCATGTTCAGTCATTCTGCATCCAAACTGATATATCACCTACCATGGGAGCAAGGCAGTATCCTGAGCTTGTCTCCCTCCTCATAGTCATCCAGACAGATGGCACAGACATCATACTCATCACCTGCAACACATGGAAAGTTAGTAATGCCCCCTAGCAGTTCATTTTATAACTGCAGTGTCCTGGTAGCTGTTCACAACAACCTTGTGCCATTTCCAACTAGGCAGTTGCCATCGAACCACTATTATCTTAATAGTGGGTCAATGACAACTATTATTATTTCAATAAAGAAAATTATCTGAATGGAAAGATGCTAACAATCAGTTACCACTTGTTTGTATCTTAACGAACAGAAAATGCTTTAAGGCTTGATACAGTAATTTACAGCTTTATAAAAGCTACCATTTGTAAGTCTAGTTTTCGGCAAGCTAAAAAACTACACTTACAGGATTCCTTATAATCTGTCTCTCTCAGTAAGACTAAGGTTTGATAAACCCTCACCTTTCTTGAACTTCTTGGTGGGGATTTTCTTCAGGTGTTCCTTGGACAGCCTGGAACGACGCTGTCGTCTTCTGTCACGAACAAATTTCGCAACCTGAAAACAAGGGACGTTTAGGTGCATGTCTCTGATTTTAGGTTTAATCCAGTTTAGAATTCGAATACGACAAATTAAACATGCAACACTTATTCTTCTGCCAAATGTGAGACAACCAGGACATACTCTTTTTGCCAGGTACAACACTATCATACTTGAACAAGCAAGCTTGAACTTATTATTTTTTTCACACATGACATACATTTACAGTTCATACATGTACAAAAGTGTACAGTATCCAACATAATGCTAAAGAGGTTAACTGAAGTTGCTGTCACATAAGTCTAAATTGACAAAGTTTGATACTTCAACACAAAGCAAATGTTGCTCACGTCAAATTTTCGGTCGTTCTTACGCCGACCTTCTTCAGGGGTGATTAGATTACCCCGAGCATTTGAGGTGAGCAACATTTGCTTTGTGTTGAAGTTAAGTATCAAACTTTATCATGGAATTTACTAACACAGATGAGCTTTCATGCTAGTGTAAGTCTAGATTATAGAAGAACAAAAGGAATGTGATAGAAACTGAGATGAATCTGCTTTGTAAACGGGTGTGTGCTAACCATGAAGATAAGCATGAGGACGAAGCAGATCCCCACAATGATGGCGAAGGGCAGTAGGTAAAAGTGCAGGGGGATGGTGAAGTCAGGGGTCAGCTTCACCTGCGACCTATGGGACAGAAGAACACAACAATCAGTCAGTCAGTTATACCAGGATCGACCATCTGAGTTAGACAATCAGTATAATAACTTCAGTAGTATCCTTTACACATGTAGTACATTCAGGGCTGTCTCTGGTCTGACCCAGCCTGGGTCCTGGGATAGAACTTTGCTTGTTGGGATGGAAAAAGATTTCAGCCCCTCTGTCAAAAAATCCGAACTTCATGACATAAAATGGATGTAGATGTATTTTTGTAAATGACCGATTTAACAACAAATACTAAAAATAGTATCTGCTTCCCAGAGTAAGGGGGCACATGTTCAGGACATGGGGGCACAGCGCCCTTGTTCTCCTCCAGCTGAAGAAAAAGCACTGCTTCTTGAATTCTAATCTAACGTTGTGCTCTGTCTATTCTGTCATGATTAAAAAATTATGAGTGAATGAATGAATGAATGAAAGCAGAAGACAGGGGAACTTACCCAGATTTCCAGTCATATCTCTGCAGCTCCATTCCATCTGACAGACCCACAAACACGGAGGGGATGGTCACCTCCATGTAATCTGCAGGCAAACACAACAAACATCACAATGTCAGGAAGACTTAAGGATTTATCAAGAAGATAATCTGGTCCTCATATGATGAGGAAATGAATGAAACCAGACACTCTCTCTTTGATGGTTGAGCCTCTGACCTTGGAGTCCAGACTGTAGAACCAGTCTCAGTCTATACTATCCAAGGACAATATTTCTTCCTGAGAATGTCACAAGACATAACCAACAGTTGGCAAATCTACAAAAACAGGGCACATCAATCCATATGGAAGGCTTTACGACCGTTAAGGCCCTCTTTCCACCAGATGAAGACCGTTGTGTGACAGAATTGGATTTGATTGACCTATGACGATATGATTAGAATATGATCCATGACTGAAAGTATGATTTGAAATACAACAAAATGCATAAAACTTACAAAATACTCTTCTTTATCAACGAAATCTAATTATTTCAGCTAATAATGAGATTTTTGGCCACTCAATATTAGCTGAACAGTGTAATGGGCGTATAACACGTCTAGGCAACCTGTCCGACTGAAATAACACTTCAATCAAACACTGATAGCTTTTCATCCTGGAGGCAGAACAAAGACATCCACTTAGGGAATCCATTATAGCTATTTGTAGGCAGACATCAGAGATACATCATTTAGGATTGGGGCCCTCTAATAGCTTCGAGGGGGAACAACTGGGTAGGTACATTGGGAGAGGCACAAGCTGCACAGTATTGCTGAAGTGACCTTTCTACTAGACAGCAATCGACAGGAGACCATTGAGCAACCAATATTGGATCTGTGACCCTTGATGTTATAATTGGAATATGATGCACAATGTGAAATCATGATTCAAATGGCAACAATACACACAAAACGTTAAAAGAATATTCGCTTTTTATCGATAACCGATCTGTAAAGTTTTTAGTCTATCATTGGCCACAGACTCTGACGGAACGTAGGTATAAAAGGAAGCAAAACCCAGACATACATGTACGGTTATAACGATCTTTCACCCAGTTGGGCCCTCTCTTGCATGGACAGCGAATCCTGATCAGAGGCATGACTCCAACGGTGCGTGCTTCTTGTAGCGTTACAACACTGCTGTCCTCAAAAAGCTTTTCTCCTTTATATGCCAACGGGAAGCTTACTGCAGACAAGGTTAAGCTCAATTGATCGCTATCCGCCGACTGAGTCACTGGATTTGCTCTTATCTCTTCACCACAACAAGGGCAAACCGTCTGGTACAAGGTGTATAACGCCAAAAATAGTTACTCAAGCAACTGGATAAAATTTTGAAACGTTTCGGACAGCATCCACTATCTTTCGTCAAGGAAAGATCTGGCAGAACCAGATTTTATACCAAAACTCTGAATAGATATGTTGATGAAGTGAAGACAATTTCAGATGGTTCAAATAAGGTGTACGTTTTCTCCTGTCAATCCTTGAGATGTCCTGTCATGTTACCACAACTTCTTGCTGCAAAACATCACTCCAGGTTCATGCCATAACAAGAGAGATGAACGTGACAGTATTTTCATATCTCGAGCAGCAAGAAAAACGTCGTCCACAAAAGGTCTTAGACAAACATCACTGAGAAAGTTGTCCAGGCACTTGATTGATGACTCTGGAGGTGGCTTGGACACAGGTCAATCTGACCCTCCTCTGTCTGCTGAAGTCGTCCCTTTTTCCAACACCAGCCGGTCTCCACGGTTAGAACAGGCACGGACACAAGAGCAGGCTGCGCAATGTCTGATGTGTTTCACCCAATATTCCAGTCATCCCAACTCCACTTAGGCTGACGTAAGTAATGATAGCTTCTGTTAAAACCCACTTCAGAGGATGACTACGTGCGCGACACTCAGAGCTCTTTAACACGTGTGCAGCACTAATGAAGGAGATATCAAGGGCTCAAACAAATTTACTGGTGCAGCCTGATTTTAGCAACAGATTCTCACAAAATTGCTTTAAAATGGGGGAAAGGAGGCTGGTAGCTTCAAAATAAAAGCTCCCTTCCTAACCTTGTTAATTTGGGAAGCGTTGCAATGATTCTTTCTGATCTAGATCAACTTATTCCACCCAGAAACAACATTACTTCCACATGAAATCTATCGAATTCAATAAAAAAAATGACCTATTTTAACTATAATATGTACCAATTTGGTACAGTCACATGAAACAAGTGGAACAGCCACATGACCACAAAGCACGTGTCAGACAGCAAAATGCGTTATTTCACAACCAGCTACTTAGGATCCCCTTGACTATCATGAAAAAGCTATTAAACCTCTTCACTGACTGGTGTGCGTGTGGGTTCTGACAAGTACCTACCTATCTGTACATAGATATGAAAAGAATACAACACGGTATATTACGTCTCACTTGAGGTACCAGCCCGACCGCGGGTAGGACTGCCTGAAGGCCAGAGGGCGATCCAACCCATGGGAGGGCTGGGACCAAGGGTGATGCGTAATATACCCACCCGAAAAAACACACATTTCAATGCGTTATGCACCAGAAGTTGAGAAAATATTTTATCCTTGAAAAAAAAGGCCTCTACAACTAGTAGTACAAGAACTGTCACACAAACTACAAACACTATAATCATATATCTGTATATTAACCACTTTTCCCAAAGTAAATTTGTAGAATTACCTGTAGACATGTTCATGCCCCAAATGCAGGATTTTCTTCTTAAGTGCAATCAGCTAGTATATTAGACGTTCCTTGTGACATGCCAATGCACGGTTTTATAACAAATTCAGTATTCTGAGAATATTTCAGTATTGCCTAATAAGGACAACTCATGAGACTACCTTCTGATGTTCCAGGAACAGCCTTAAGCCTGATTGGCAGATAGCCATGCCTGTATAGTTCACCGTCATTGCTGAATGATGTCTTTCAAATCAAGCAACTGACTCTCAGATTCATAAGCAGTTTTTCTGTCTCACATCCACAATGCTTGGACACGGTCTATGACATCAATAGTCTAGTTAAAGTGTAATCTAATAGAAACTGGCATGTACAGTGTAGCAAGAAGGTCTCGACATGAGCATAATTTTTGATATCTAAAGTTTATGCGTAGTGTACCAGTTCAGTACTTATCATTAATAAAAGGTCCTTGTCATGTCAATTCAACACATGTACTTACAGTCACGCATGCAATACTGGGAAATGAACATTAGCATCAGATTTGTCATCTGCCAATGAAGTACAAGACTAATCTACCTACTACCATATAATCTTACCAATACCAGCCTGGCAAAGGAAATGGAACAGGAAATATGTGAGTAAAATTACTTGTTCATAAATGATTGTGAAACTTACATTTATTTCCATTCATCTGTAGGATGACGTCCGACTCATCGTTATACACTATAGCTGCCTTATAGCCACTTTTTTCTGCATTCAGCACCTGGTTTGGAAGAAACAAAGGAATGCTTAGCTGGGATGTCATGGCTGTGCATTAACAAAACCTTTTATCCTTCCTTACCAAACAACATATTAATGAAGTTGTCTTACATTTGTGTATAAAGCTTGATCTATGCTATGTTGTCGAAAGGTTTCAGAATTATAGTCATTTCTTTTAGACCTATGGGGTCTATAAAATTATAAAAAATCTAATATGTTTTCATTACAAACCAAACTGTTTTGGGGCCTGGTAGCACAACTTTGTTTGTTCTAAACTTTTATAGTAGAAGGGATCCCATTAAAAAATCTTGAAAAGTTGTAGGCTTTGATAAATTCTTACCTGTTTGATGTATTGAAAACTTTGGTGTTGAAAAAAGCTTGGAAAAATGTAACACATCTATCAGTCTATCATACCATAAAACCTCTAGGAAACAAATCAGCTATATGTATACTATCAACATGAGTATCAAGAACTTTTTGCGGCAAGCACCTAATAGCACAGGTACGTGTAATCCTAATCTTAACTCGCATACAAGATATTGTGTATTGTCTTACCTTTATGTCAAAGTCACAATTGCCCCTGCGAATCAGGGCGATGGGGGTGTACTCTGTGATATTGGGGGGAGGGGGGCCCACAGGTCTGCAAGCATGGGGAGGGTTTACAGCTGCTAGGTAACCCTGCAGAATAAACAACAACATTTAGTCATGTAAACAACAACAGTATGTCAAGATACTGTTTGACACTACTCCTAGTGGCTCTAGCATGTAAAGAGCTTCACAATTCAATATATTGGCCAGGGTTGCTAATGTGTACATTGTATTTCAGAAAAAATAGACAAGGCACTTGGAAAGTACTGCCTTCTGACTGCCAATATAGCATTTTGGCCTACCACAGAAGTTGTGTCATTGTTTTGAGTAAATCAAAGATGGTGCTAAGAACACAGGGGACCGGCTGACGTTCGTTTTTGCGCTAATTCAAACGTCCCCAAAATCAAATGATGATGCAAATTTGCTAAAAAGTGACGGTAAATTCCAACTACATAAACATTTTTTTATCCAGAATATTTCCCCACTAAAAATCACACTGGGTAACTTTCCAAACTCAACCAGAATTGGATTGGAACATTACCTGTATCCCCATGTCTGGTAGCTGGGATCCAAAGTTGGATGGCATGTCCATGAAGTTTACTGTGTTGTTAATGCTATCAGTCTGCAAACATGAACAATCATCATTAGATAAAAGAAAACATCGTGTCTGACATCATCATATCACATCACTGGTACATTTGATTACAGTTTCTGTTATTTTTGTTATCCTATGTATCTAAGTTTGAACAATGTGGGGATTGCCCCCCAGTGCACATTGAACAAGATTGGCAACATAAAAAGATGTTGCCATGGCGACGGTGGTCTCTGTTAACGTTTTCGTTTTTAGCCCACATGCAAATAAGGACCTCGCATAAATCATATCAGTCGATCACCTTCTCTACCAAAATAACACAAGTTGTCTAATGTATGAAAATCTTGTTTTTACAAAAGAAGATATCGTACCATTTCCTCATAAATTATGTAAATGAGGCCCTCTATGCAAGATTTGTGTCTAATAGTGGCCACATTTATTTAACTTCCAAATGGTGCAAAAATGAAATCCCCATCATTTACCACTATGGATTTATAGTATTTTGTCATCAATTATGCAAATTAAGTATCAATTTCCATAATTGATATCTATCGATATTCATCTCTTTCTCAGTTACATATGTCATGTGTTTGAGAGTCTTATAATAGAATTCAGCTGATTTATTCACTGTCCTCATTAATTATGCAAATCAGATATTGATTTGCATAATTGGCAAATGATTATGTAAATCATCACTTAAGCTATCTACACACCAAAAATTATGATGATCCGTCATCCCCTTCTTGCGTTATTCTCTTTCAAAATTTGAGTCAAAATCAGCTCCTGCAGTTCCAAAAAAATCCGCTAGGAGGTCCAAATCTACAGGACATGTTTTCCTAACAAAGAGCTATCCACCACTTAAAAATCATGACTATAGCATGTTCAGAAGATGAGATTTGAAAAGTGAAAGTTCCCCTGCAGTACCATAGAAAGTCGCTAGGGGGCCCAAAATCCAATCATTACAAGGTCTCCCACAGACCTACCCACCTACAAAATATGAAGACAATACATCCAGGCATTCTTGAGTTATCGTCCCATGGACTTTCACATTCCTGTACAATTCCTAGAATTCTTGCAATCTGCACACAATATAGTAAAAATTTGGCTCGCCCCTGAGGCGTCGCCAAAAATGCCATTACAGGCGATATGTGAACCCCTGGATAAATAAAAATAAACAAACAAACATTGTGCTTAGCATAACAACTTATACAACACTTTCTATCACTTTATGTCCTGCTTGTATAATACAGTAGTTAACACATACGTCTACTGTGCTGTGATGCCCTCTAGTAAGTTCAATAAGCATTACATGGCCAATTTACAACTTATGCAAGTACATGTTATGCAAGTGATTTCATACCAAATTAGATAACCTAGATCAAAATGTAATGGGAACATTAGCTTTTAGATCTCTTAATTGACACTATCAATACCCCTGCACCACCAAGGAGGCGGGGGAGGCCAGAGGATCTAAACAAGTGCCGACCTACATGATGTCTCATGCTCTCGTGAGATTAGGTCACTCCGTGATCAAAACATACAGTAGACATCAAAAATTTGGAAGTACATGTTTTGTTACCCTTCTAAAGCCACTGATTGAAGAATATTCTAGTAATTGACAACATCATGTCTTTCTGACCAAGGCAAAGGGAAATGTTAAAAAGAATGAGCAATGCCTTCCCCCAAAATCATACACTTTCTCCTTTATCTATTCTAAGACCCCCTTTCCACTAGATGATGACACCAACCAAAGCAACCATACACTTGACAGATTGCTTGATGATTTAAATAGAAAACGAATCATTCTAGTTTTGTGCGTTTTTCAAAGCATACTTTCACATCGTGCATCACATTCCAATCATAGAACCAAGGTTCACACAAATTGGCTGTTCAATGATCGCTGTCTACAGTCAGTCTAACACAGACTAGTATGTGGCATAGCACACACAAAGTACATGGCTGGTAAGTTTCAAGTTTACAAAACTACAAGGTGGCCTTACCACGATAACATCAGCATCCACAGTGCACACATGGAGCAGCAGGAACAGGTTGATGACTGCATAGATGTACAAAACTGTGATGTACGATGGGACTGGGCGGCACGGGAACATGGCTGAAACAAACAACAACAACATTAGTCATTACAACAACATAAGCAATGTGCACAGAAATCTATAAGGTATCTGCATCTGTATCTATACAGCCGGTATAACGGCCCTTTGACGAATCAAACCAGCTACCAGTATGCAGCCCTAACATGAAATCAGAATGCCTAACATGAATCGACCCATGTTACACGCATAAATCAAATCTTGTGACTTGCGACTTGTGATGTGCAAAACACTTTTGTTGGCATGAACTACATAGTAGAACCCATTATCATCAAATCCATTAGAGGCCGCCTTATTGGATACGAAACTACACAATTTGGTTGTAGCCACAGTTGCAAGGTGTCACTGGTAGTTGTTGAGTTCTGGGTTCAAATCCCTGTCAGGCCCCAATGTTATGCCCTTCGGAAAGCCACTTTACAACTTTTTTCGTCACATGACTAAGGTGAAGATGAGTAACTAGCTTTGGATCGGAGGGGGGGGTTCTTTCGGATGATCGTGGGACATCAAGCAGGATGTCCGGTGTTGGGGGAGAGCCACACCTCGAGACCATTAACCTTCTCCCTGCTGCCTAACTCTGTAACTGATAGAGAATGGGGTGCCAAACGGCTACTTCAGTGTGCTAAAGGTCCCACTGAACTTATCAAAACAAGTGGAGGTGACGGTCTATCCAGGTGTGTATGGATCAAACCTACCAGTCTGGTCTTGCGCAATTGTACAAAACTGGAGTGTTATGCCTAAAGGAGTTTACTATTGTAGTTAAGCAGAACAAACAAAAGTAACAAACTGGATATGCAACTTTTTTTTTGCAAGGCTCTTTGGGGTGAAAAGATCATACCCATTTGATATAATACAACAAGACACCAAACTTATGCCTTTACCTTTGAAGCAGGTATGCTATATATAGCCTGAGTACCATACTACATTGTAGTTACTTTTCCAGGGCTCCCATACTCTCCCAGTCCCCTAAACAACTAGCTAGGCTTGTCAGGGGAGAGTATGAGAGCCCCCGTAAACTAGGCCAGGTATGTTACACAGTTATGCTAATACTAATGTAGTAATATGTGTATATAAAACAGAAAACTAGTCAAACTGCATGCATGCAACATGTATATAAAAATGGTCACATGTTACAGCCTGAAGTAGCTATTGTCTGCATAGTTTCCTTTAGGGTTTCTGCTTTTGCATGGGAAATGTCTCATCTGATGTAGCCTCCGTTGCAGACTCTGAAGCGGCTTTTTGGGGGGCTAAATAATACACTTTTTGCAGCCACCCCGTAACTATCAGCCATCCTGTAACCATCAGCCGCCTAGAGTCTGCGTTATTACGGCATGTCAAAGCGTAATTAAAATCACGTTAGGGCGATTAACGCAGAGGTGCGAATTTCCTGCCTATGGTAGACCGCACAATAAGAACAGTATACACGCACCTCCCCCAGTCAGTGTGCTGTCACGCTTGTGGCAAAATAGTTTGCCATTTCTACTGTTCCTAAAGACAAACTTCGATTATTAGAAGCAGTGTTTCCGCCAGACCGCGACTGAGAGGCCGTCCACTTGGGGAGGGCCGTACCGCGAAAATTGATTGACCGTACCGCGAAAATCAATTTTCGCGGTACGGCCCTCCCCAAGTGGACGGCCTCTCAGTCGCGGTCTGGCGGAAACACTGCTTCTAATAATCGAAGTTTGTCTTTAGGAACAGTAGAAATGGCAAACTATTTTGCCACAAGCGTGACAGCACACTGACTGGGGGAGGTGCGTGTATACTGTTCTTATTGTGCGGTCTACCATAGGCAGGAAATTCGCACCTCTGCGTTAATCGCCCTAACGTGATTTTAATTACGCTTTGACATGCCGTAATAACGCAGACTCTAGGCGGCTGATGGTTACAGGATGGCTGATAGTTACGGGGTGGCTGCAAAAAGTGTATTATTTAGCCCCCCAAAAAGCCGCTTCAGAGTCTGCAACGGAGGCTACATCTGATGATCGCTTGGTTTACAATATACTGTAAATTCTTGAATACATGTATTTGCAGTGGTTTTATGCTGTGTTTGCCCACGCCTCTCGAAAACATTTCTCAACCGCATGAACCATTAACAGTTTTGTAGGAGAACTAGCCCATGGTAGGAAGAAATTCAAAAAATATTTCTCAACCCAGCAAGTTAGATTATAATCCATTTACTCAGAAAGTAAACACCAACAAAAGTGTCTGCCTGTAGTAGATGGTTGCATAACCACCATGATGTTTTTTCAGCTACACCTAAACAAACACTGCACTATGTGTTACATATCAGCATGCCTGGGTGTGGGACATAACTGGGTCATCAAAAAATAAGACTACCAAGAGACCATTTTTACCTCCTAGGAAATACATTTTTTTGCCTTGACCTTCTCAGCCTGTATTGTTATCATGCATACATTTATTATTTATCATTATCAGCAAGTGCAAACATACATGAGCAGGGGAAATACTACTCTGAATTGCAGAGTTTGCTTACAATTTTTAAAAATGAACAAATAGTAACAAATATACACATCACCACGTACCAAACAATTAATGTCAAAAGTACAATACTTATTGAGGCAAGGAAACCACAATTACCTTTGGAAGTCAGGAACATATCTTGATTGATGTGAATTAGTCTGTGTTTTTTCTAAAAGTTCAAAGTATACTTACATCAAACTGTGTTCTTATGGGCCTCTACAAATAGTGCAACGAGAATTGTGAGCTTATCTTAGACTCTGCTACTTATTCTATACTAGCTAAATATCCAGCTGGAATTTTTCTGGACTGCAAAACCTGTTTATATTTCACCTGCAATCTCAAACCTTTTTCAGGTTACAGGCAGGCATTTTGAAGCTTGCCAATCAATTCAAGATGACCCTCAGGGTACAAACTGCAAGGTTATCAGCTGTAGGTACAATGCCATGCATGTTTTTGTTTTGCTGTCTCAGTCTTAGGACAAGGCTATAACCTAGGGGAGGACAAATTATTTATGTACGAAGGTACCAACATGGTCCAGTTGAGGTAAACTATGGTAGAACACAAAATCTGCACTGGATGCAGGATTCAGCAGAAGGTTGAGATCGTAACTGTTAGATGTGCCTATCACATTTGGGGCAGCTTTTCTCCAAGGCGTTTTTAGTTGAAGTATAACGTAACGGCGTACATAATTAGGACTTTAAAACTATTGTTATAATTTTGCGGTGTCAAAACAAAATCAGAATAAAAACATAACTTTAGAACCGTCGTAAAACGTTAAAGTTAATATATAAATACCCTGTTGAAACTGTAGAAACTGGTATTAGATATGGAAAAGTCCAAAACGTTACGTAAATATCATCGTGTTTACGTTGTGAGAGTTCAACAAAACAGAAACATGGCGACCCACCCTCCTTCCTGGCTGGCATACCCAAACTCTTACCGAGTATTTCCTGTATTTCCTTCGTTTGTCCGACAAGAACTATCCACCAAAAATGACCTCTAGGTCCTATACTATCATCGTATCTTACCTGGTTTGTGCCTTTCTGCCTACATGGATTAAAAATCGCCAACAAAAACTGTCACCCTACACTTCCAACCATTCCTTCACGGTAACAAAATGGTCGACTCTGCCAAATCACGTGTGAGTCTCGCCCACATCAAACTCTCGCGAGAACTACGTCATAGATCCCGGGTTACTAGCGGTCAACTAACGTCTCTCCAAGCAGATGTAGGATGCGGCTCTGTGTTTTACTAACCTTTTTGTGGCATTTTGCACGTCTTTCCGCCAGCTGTCGCTACACAAAGAGGAGAAGAAGAGTTGGAAATGCGGACCACAAGAAAAATGCCGCAGGTAGACACTTTTTGTCCTTTCCGTATTTTGAATCCGCAGAAACCATGGAGATGATGAATGAGTTATTGTACACCGTATATCCACTGGGTTCAGTGCAGGTCACAACAGAGTACGTCACAGTTAACAAATACATATATAAAATGATGAGCTAGCAATAGTCTAATAATTACATGAATTTGGCTTCTTCTCGCTTCTTAGTAATGTAAATGGTAGGTACAGATGTGCTTTAAAATCAAGGGTAGAGCCATTAGAAATATGAAATTTTCTGTGTCTCTAAGGTGTATAAAAAGGGGAAACATTTATTGCACTTTATAGTGCCACAATGGTGGAAACTTTGCCGTCCACCGTATGCCTGTCAAGATTTATTCCCGGAGTGCTGCGCCACCTGGCGACCTGCTTCTCGAGTGTTCATAATAATAGACTGACCCCTGCCGTCCTGAAGCTCTCTTCAGGTCTGGTCCCTTTCTGTTGCCTACTCGATTCTGCCCGAAGAGGTCATCAACGTTTTGGTCAGCCTTGACTTTTGTTTATCTGTTGTTACGATGCGTCATATGGTTAACACGAGGGTTCGCCCTTAGTAATAGCCTCCGGCTAGTTGGGCAGCCCTGGCATGTACATGCTGAACCATTAAATAAGCAAATAAATGGTTAACACGGTGATAACACCTCTTCTGATGTAATAATAAAGGCTTGGACATGGCAGGATTTCATAAGTTTCACAGAGAAAAAAAAGCAGATGAGCATTCCTTGATTAACACTTGTATACAAATGGGCTTTCTGAAACGAAATGCTTGGTTCAAATGTCAATGGAAGCAAGCGCGAGAGAGTTAACTCAAAAAATAAAGTTCTGAGGCAAGAACCAACATTGTGCGTGTCGTTCTCACAAACCCGTCGTACAGCAAGTGGCGCCCCGGCCCCGTTGAACGTATAAATCAAGGCTTGGGACAAACACATGGAGTCACATCCAGTAGTATAAAGCACTGTAGCTTCACTGAGACCAACTGCGGGGCGGCCTAAACTGGAGCAAAGTAACTCCTACCTGGATGAAACATGTACTCTACTCTACAGCAAGTTCAACTACATTCCTATATAACTCAGACTCTATTGCCTGTTCAGGTCTTGCCCATTACTGTCTTCGAAAATCTGCTCAAGAGGTCATCAGCCTGTTGATCGGCATTGACCTCACCGCTTTTGCTTCTCTGTTGTTACGATGAGTCAGATGGTTAACACCCCTATGCTTCTCGATAAGTGTGCTGGGTTCTTTTCGGCGCGCATAGCGGACTGTGGAATCTTGAATACTCTCGATCTCGTTTCGCCTTCATCAATTCATGTAATTGGCCTGGTGCCCAGAGTACCGTCATGTGTAATACCAATCCAATGGGATACAACGTTATATAACGTGTTCTCTTTGCTTACACGAGTGATAGTATACCATCAAGTGTCAAACTCTGGGAGAAGCCCTACAGGGGACTTAGTGTCAGACCCCAAACCGTGTGTGTTGTGTATAGAAAATAGATCCTTAAAAAAACAACTGTTCACCATGATGTCATTCATATTGCGTAATACTATAATGTTGATGTAACGTTAGACGTCAATGACTATAAAATTCGATGATGGGAAATATGAACTGTTAAGAGCTGTTCATTGAATGATACATTTATGTTCTTTTATGTTTCTGTAAACGTGATTGACTAATCAGACTTTGTGTTGATAATCATTAACGCATATATTTAATATTGTGGACATTGTCTGAAATGCCAATTCAAACATGACTTATATTGGCACCACCATGTATGTTGTACAACAACAAGCAACAAATTTAAGTTTTGAAAGTTCTAATAATCTGTCAAAAAAGTGTCAACAGCGCTTGATTAGTCTGGCGTCAACAAGTAGTAGATGTCACACATGCGCACAGGAACCTCCCACCCCTTTCAAAAGCTTTAATGGGGATTAATGCTGGGTCATCCTGCTTTCTCTGTGCTCTGTTGCACCTCCCACATGGATTCCGCCCATTTGCTGACATTTTCATACAAATAGAAGATTCAACAAATGATGATTCATCCAGCCGTCAATCCGAATGGCATGACCGTGACTACCTGTGAGACTGTCACACTTACACGTGCGCAAATCAAGTCCGTATAAGTTCCGTATCAATTACCTTCGCCAAAATGGTTTGGGCAGCGTTCGCGCGCGCGCGTGTGTGTGTGTGTGTGTGTGTGTGTGTGTGTGTGAGAGAGAGAGAGTGTGTGTGTGTGTGCGTGTGTGTGTGTGTGTGTCTGTGTGTGTGTGTGTGTGTGAGAGAGAGAGTGTGTGTGTCTGTATGTGTTTGTGTGTGTGTGTGTGCGTGTGTGTGTGTGTGTGTGTGTGTGTGTGAGAGAGAGAGAGAGAGTGTGTGTGTGTGTGTGCGTGTGTGTGTGTGTGTCTGTGTGTGTGTGTGTGTGTGTGTGTGTGTGTGTGTGTGTGTGTGTGTGTGTATGTGTGTGTGTGTGTGTGTGTGTCTGGATGGATTGTGTTGATATATGTGATGTGGGCAGGTTTTAATAAGGCCTCGAAATCGAACGAATGATGATTGCATTTTGGCCCCTTTGTGGTTCATGGCCTAATCTGCATTATCAATGAGAAAAATCTATAATACCCTAGTGGCAAATGATGGCATATTCATACTAATAATGCATTTTTTGGACTTCACAATAACTGCTAGGAACAGCCTTCTTTCTCAAGCTACGACTCTTATACTTTGAGCAACTTCTGTTATCTGGGTGGAGAAGATGATAAAAGTGATACAATTGATGCAGATGACAAGTTTACTTCCATGATCAATGAGAAACATTTATAATACGTCAGTCTTGAAGGTTAACATCATTTGGCGAAGGTAGGAGGTCGTGGGAGTTTTATTGTGCACTTAGCAAAACCCGTGTTTCATCCCACACAACGTTTCCCACAACTACCTGTTTCTTACGCAGATTACACTGGTCGCGCATGGGGGTCTTAGAGTGCGCCCCGAGACGTCAGGATAATAACTCCTTTAAGACTGCTTCCCACGGCAAGTGGCCCGAGTTTACCTCAACACTGGGGAGGATTTGACAACGCTGTTTGGCAGTCATGTGCTGTGCCTTGCACCATTATTTAACGTCGACACTGCAGACAAGAATTGTGACTCATAGTAACGTTGTAACATAGGTATGTGATAGGAAGATCTGACGTAGGTTTGCGACACCAGATGTATTAGTATCACATGTTATGTCAGGACCCCTGTCTCAGCCTAAACTGGCAAGATAGGAAAAAGATGGAGCGGACAAATTCTACCTTTCCGTAGAATATTGGTAGATGTGTGGTTTATATCTTAAAGAAAAACATGGCAGACGGACAGCCAAAAACATGACCAGACAGACAGACAGAAAGACAGACAGACAGGCGGGCAGGCAGACAGACAGACAACCAATTAACTAGCCAGTCAACAAACCAATAAACAAACAAATAAACTAGCCAGCCAACCATGTAGCATCACTGAAAACAAAAATTCAGTGCGGTGGCAACAAAGTCGCCCATCTAAAACAAAAGTACCTTCTCAGAAGAGGTAATATGTCACAAGGGGACAACTTCAACTTCCCCGCGACAGTGCCCTTGACGGTGGCAACTGAGCACTTGCCGCAATTGTAAGCGGGGTTGGCTACGTGAGCTCTTCCCCCAGCTTTACCGTTTTCAGAACAGTACTGCTCATCAATCATGTTTTACGCTCACCTGATCCCCTCCTTTCGTTTCCTGTAACGTTACAATGTACCCTAGCGGGTGGTTGAGCGTGTAAGTACCCGTAACTACAGCTGTATGGGCTGTGTGTAGGTGTTGTCAAGGTCTGCAGGGAATACTCGTGATCATTGTTAGGAGGTTGCAGGTGTTCTTAGAAAGCCAGGGGGGTAAAGCCTGCGCTGGAGACGTACAGAACGAAACATCAGATATGAAAGAAAAAGAGAAAGAACAAAATAAACGAAGTGAGCAATACATATCACTACTCTTGTATCATCTTGTTCGTTAAAACCATCACCCTTGCACATCTAGATTTATATATACACAGCTTGCATATCAACCGGTGCAATAGGCTCGGGGGTAGAGTGCTGACGGGAGGTCGCTTGTTCAAAGTTTGAAAATGGTACACACTGCTTCCTCTGATCTGCTTATAACACCTACGAGTATGGGAGTTGGATGGGCACACAAACCATTACTGGCGGAGTAGACCCCGTTTTATTGTTGCACAACTGGTGCACACAACTGTAAGGTGTGGGAAGAATTTCACCTTTAACTTAAACTTCAGAATAGATCGATATCATCTTGGTAATCTGTAGCGTAAGGAGGTTTTTGACGTTGCTAGCTGTACTTTTGGTTTCGTTGTTTCCTACGTACCCGCCATGTTTATTACGTAACTGTGATGATTTCCTGGATGCACAGAACCACGTGTGCATCGAAGTGAGCCGAGTGGAAGGGCCTATGGAGTCAAACGTGTCCCTTGCTACAGACGTCACAGATTTTCTTGGACAGGAGAAACGGGATCCGGCACCGAGAGAGAAAGGGAGAGAGAGAGAGAGAGAGAGAGAGAGAGAGAGAGAGAGAGAGAGAGAGAGAGAGAGAGAGAGAGAGAGAGAGGGAGAGAGAGAGAGAGGGAGAGGGAGAGGGAGGGAGAGGGAGGGAGAGAGAGACGGGGGCGAGAGAAAGGGTTAAAAAAGAAATGCTGGGACGATAAAGCCGATGTAAAAGATTGAAGAGGAAAATCAACTAAAAAGTAAATGACAGCTAAGTGGAAATTGGGTTAAGCCATTGATCCATGTAGATTATGAGTGGCTTTACTTGTCATGCTGGGATTAACGCACTAAAGCCTGCCGTGCAACTAACCTTTTGCAGGTCTTATTGAAAGGAGATTCGAAAAGGTCGCCTCCGTTTGTCGAGCGTCATTCACTTCATCCTGTCATCCTGCTAGCGCGGGTTATGTTTCATGTAACGTTAACGTGACATACTATATATAGTTATATAGATGTGTTAGATGCCGGATAGTGCGCTTTGTGTAACTATATTTGCGTAGTTTTGGGGTTGCTTGTTCAAACATGACTCGGATGGATCGCCGATTAAGTTTAGCGGACAAGTGTCGGTAAACCGCCGTGTTCAATACCGGATACGTGATAGCCTGTAAAGTTGACCGGAAATGCGCATGCGCGGATGATGTTGCAACATGTGAGTAGTGTTATCGCAACTGAGCCATATCCAATGTTGTTCGTTTTTCGTGAAAACGTCATGATTTACCTAACACAAAAGGTTGAAAACGTATATCTCCATTATTTTCCTAAATGAATGTTAAGCAGCATAACTTGTGATTATCCAACAAATTTATTAGAGAAAATCATGGTTAGAATCTATGATTATAAATTTATTTATTTATTTATTTATGTATTTATTAATCTTTAGGGTGGTCCCAACTTAACATTGTAACTGATTTCCAAGGGAGCCCTTGAATGGGTCATCCTTCTAAAGCGAAATGCAACTTTTAAATGATATGAATGTAAGGCCTCAATGAGTTGTCTCTACCGCTTCCGGCGGTCCTCTTTACCTCTTGCCATGAGGTTTTGGCACTGTTTAGGTATTTTTGACACCCCTCCTCCAAGAGAGCCGTGGCCGCCTCCTCCATCTTTTCCCCTGAGGGTTCCATTCCAGCGCTGCTCTCGTGATGGATGATGGAGGTTTTCTGAAAGTGTGTCCTATCCACCTCCACTTTCTTCTCCTAAAGGTCACTTCCACCGGCTTCTGACCTGTTCTATCAAGGAGATCTTCATTCTTCCCCGGATTTCCCCCGTACCATTCCCCAGTGGAATGCCCTGCCTGACACGGTTATGATGGCTCCCACCGTTGAGTCTTACCGTGCCAGGCTGGAGGCCTACCCACCTTAGCCCGGGACCCCCCCCCTACTTTGCCCCTCGCGGGGTCATCTGGGGGTATTCCTAAGTTGAAGTTGAAGTTCCTCTTGAACCACCAGATGCCAAGGATGTGACACAGTCTTGATTTGACGAAGGTTTGGAGACGCACTGCCAACCACGGAAAAACAAGGCGATATAATGGACTGAACTTTTCAAACTTTCTGACTTTTTACAAAGGTCCTCTTATTCATATTTTGAATTATATCAAACTCGGAAGAATGTATACACTGCATTGGAAACAGTGTCGCGTATTGCGATGCGTTTGTCTCATTCAATGTGTCCTAAAACCTGTATAATGGCGATGACCTTTCCTGCAATCCACTGGATTCACATAGTATGTGGAAGTTAACTCTGGTAAATCTAAAGTAGAAGGCGTAGCAGGCTCGGGTGACAGCCGTCTTTGTACTTTAAGCGCACTGAGTATCGACGAATAGTGTCAGTTTCTAGCAGAGGGGAACTTTAAAATATGCTCTCTGATGTGCCGCGTCTAGCATTCCCCTTGTCCTTCGCAACATTCAAAGGGAAAGGACACATCGAGGTTAAAAATCTAACTAAATGTATGTTTGTGTGCCATTTGATATTGTGATAGACAGGGATTATGGTCTGCAGCTGTTACGTTAAGATGAAGGGTACAGTTGGCCTTTTCGGAAAGGTCGTGAACCGACGCTTCCCCAGACGCCTTTTATCGGATAAGTCTACTGCATGAAAAACAGCTTACTACCTGTTTGTCCAGATGTTATGAGTACGCAATTGATAGACAGGAGATTATGGTATACTGATAGTATTTGTAGGGATGTACACGTGACTCAATTGGTACAAGCCTCACCGTTGAAGTCCTATTTCCAATTAGTGTGTAACTAGGAGACCCAGATTCAAGTCCCGGGGTCTGCACATTTCGGCTGGGGCTGCACCGTCTTTCGGAAGGGACGTAAAATGGGGGTCCCATGTTGGAGAGCCTGAACGAACGAACGAACGACACTATTCCCCCTCTTAGATGCTAACACCACAGTGCCTTTGCTGTTTGACATCAGCTTGCTAAGGTAAAGTTTGATATATTTCAGCTGCTTTTTCTTCAAATCCTGGCATGTATCCTGAGAGAGGTGTCCAGTCCTGTCCCTGGTACTGAATGACGGTTAGTGATCCCTTGGTGTCCTGTCCCTGGCGCTGAATGACGGTTTGTGGTCCATTGGTGTCCAGTCCTGTCCCTTGTGCTGAATGGTGGTCCCTTGGTGTCCAGTCCTGTCCCTGGTACTGAATGACGGTTAGTGATCTCTTGGTGTCCAGTCCTGTCCATGGTGCTGGATGGTGGTTAGTGATCCTTTGGTGTCCAGTCCTGTCACTGGTGCTGAATAATGGTCAGTGGTCCCTTGGTGTCCAGTCCTGTCCCTGGTGCTGAATGACGGTTAGTGATCCCTTGGTGTCCAGTCCTGTCACTGGTGCTGAATAATGGTCAGTGGTCCCTTGGTGTCCAGTCCTGTCCCTTGTGCTGAATGGTGGTCAGTGATCCCCAGTCCTGTCCCTGGTGCTGAATGGTGGTTAGTGATCTCTTCGTGTCCAGTCCTGTCCCTGGTGCTGGATGGTGGTCAGTGATCCCCAGTCCTGTCCCTGGTGCTGAATGGTGGTTAGTGATCCCTTGGTGTCCAGTCCTGTCCCTGGTGCTGGATGGTGGTTAGTGATCACTTGGTGTCCAGTCCTGTCCCTGGTGCTGGATGGTCTTCCTTTGGTGTCCAGTTCTGTCCCTGGTGTTGAATGGTGGTCCCTTGGTGTCCAGTCCTGTCCCTGCTGCTGAATGGTGGTTAGTGGTCCCTTGGTGCCCAGTCCTGTCCCTGGTGTTGAATGGGGGTCAGTGATCCTTTGGTGTCCAGTCCTGTCCCTGGTACTGAATGACAGTCAGTGGTCCCTTGGTGTCCAGTCCTGTCCCTTGTGCTGAATGGTGGTCCCTTGGTGTCCAGTCCTGTCCCTGGTGCTGAATGGTGGTTAGTGATCCCTTGGTGCCCAGTGCTGTCCCTGGTGCTGAATGGTGGTTAGTGGTCCCTTGGTGCCCAGTCCTGTCCCTGGTGCTGAATGGTGGTTAGTGGTCCCTTGGTGTCCAGTCCTGTCCCTGGTGCTGAATGGTGGTTAGCGATCTCTTTGTGTCCAGTCCTGTCCCTGGTACTGAATGACGGTTAGTGATCTCTTGGTGTCCAGTCCTGTCCCTGGTGCTGGATGGTGGTTAGTGATCCCTTGGTGTCCAGCCCTGTCCCTGGTGCTGGATGGTGGTTAGTGATCCCTTGGTGTCCAGTCCTGTCCCTGGTGCTGAATGACAGTTAGTGATCCATTGGTGCCCAGTCCTGTTCCTGGTGCTGAATGGTGGTTAATGATCCCCTGGTGTTCAGTCCTGTCCCTGGTGCTGAATAATTGTTAGTGCCCCTTGGTGTCCAGTCCTAAAACCACCGCGAACACCCCATTTTCGCATTAGCGCGAAATAAGAAACCACGCGAACTTAAATGTATTTACAGTATGGTCTGCAGCTGTTACGTGAAGATGAAGGGTATAGTTGGCTTTTTCGGAAAGGTCGTGAACCGACGCTTCCCCAGACACCTTTTATCCGATAAGCCTACTGGATGAAAAACAGCTTACTACCTATTTGCCCAGATGATATGAGTACACAATTGATAGACAGGAGATTATGGTATACTGATGGTATTTGCAGGAATGTACCTGTGACTCAAAATTGGTAGAAGGCTCACCGTTGACCTCCCGTGTCCAATTAGTTGCTAATTAGGAAACCAGGTTTAAGCCCCGGGGCCTGCACATTTCGGTTGGGGCTGCACCGTCTTTCGTAAGGGACGTAAAATGGGGGTCCCGTGTTGTAGAAGGTCCCTCGAGCACGTTAAACGGGAAATGATAGCACCCCTGTTCTATACAAATACACCCTGCTACTGAGACAACAACACAATCTTGCTGTCCATTGTGACACTAGGCACTACAAAGGCCTGAACTAACGAACAAACTACGCTATTGCTCCTCTTGTGTCAGCCCTGTCCCTGGTGCTGAATAAATTTCTTGCTGAATGACGGTTAGTGGTCCCTTGTTGTCCAGTCCTGTCCCTGGTGTTGAATGGGGGTTAGTGATCCCTTGGTGTCCAGTCCTGTCACTGGTGTTGAATGGTGGTCAGTGATCCCTTGGTGTCCAGTCCTGTCCCTGGTGTTGAATGGGGGTCAGTGATCCCTTGGTGTCCAGTCCTGTCCCTGGTGATGAATGGTGGTTAGTGATCCCTTGTTGTCCAGTCCTGTCCCTGGTACTGAATGGCGGTCAGTGATAACTTGGTCTCCAGTTCTGTCCCTTTGCTGAATGGTGGTCAGTGATCCCTTGGTGTGCAGGCCTGTCCCTGGTGCAGGATAACGTTCTTGCTGAATGATGGTCAGTGATAACTTGGTGTCCAGTTCTGTCCCTGGTGCTGAAAGGTGGTTAGTGGTCCTTTGCTGTGCTGTCCCTGATGCTGAATGATGATTAGTGATCCTTTGCTGTCCAGTTCTGTCCCTGGTGCTGATTAGTGGTTAGCGATCTCTTGGCGTCCAGTCCTGTCCCTGAATAATGGTTAGTTGCCCTTGGTGTCCAGTCCTGTCCCTGGTGCTGAATGGTGGTCAGTGGTCCCTTGGTGTCCAGTCCTGTCCCTGGTGCTGAATGATTGATAGTGGTCCCTTGGTATTCAGTCCTTTCAATGGTGAAGGATAGCGTTCTTGTTGAATGACGGTCAATGATCCCTTGGTGTCCAGTTCTGTCCCTGGTGCTGAATAGTGGTTAGTAATCCCTTGGTGTCCAGTCTTGCCTCTAGTGAAGAACGACGGTCTGTCAGAATATACCTGGACCTTTTTGAAAATGTCGCGAACCGAAAATAAAACCAGGAACCTTTTACCGGGTGTGTGATGTGTAAGCCAACTGAAGTTGAATCCCGCTAAAGCTTTCAACAAGACTTTAGATGCTAACACCACAGTGTCTTTTCTGTTTGACATCAGCTTGCTAAGGTAAAGTTTGATATACTCCAGCCGCTTGTTCTTCAAAACCTGTTATGTGCCCCAAGGGGATGAGATACGTTTCTGGCACAATAACAATCAATAGCATTTTTGTCTGAAAACTAAACACCTCTCTGGTTGTTTTCTTTCTTCATCTTTGGAAACCCATATTCAAGAAGAATTGAAGGGCAAGCGACAAGGGTTTAAACATCTTTAGACATCGTGGTAGGAGACGGTAGTTCTAGGCGCATGACCTTCACGAATCCCGTATCGATAAGAACTGCACGTACTCTTTTTAAGCCTTGCAAAACCCAAGATGTTTGGAAAGCCCAAGTTCAAGCGAAGTTCGGTGCGACGATGATCTTTACTAAGTAACACTACTAAGGTCACTATTATCCCCAGACAGGTCAACAGTGTTATCGTTCAAAGCTTATCCTGTGATATTTGTTCTCTAGATCTTCTTAAACAAACTATCTTATGGCAGATGTCGCTATTTCCGTAACTGTGGACTTTCATACCGTAAGTCTCCATGTGCCTGCCTCAGGACGTACTGACGCTTCTGTAATCCATTGATGTATTTTTAGGCTTTTGGATCCACAAGACTTACACACATACACGCACGCACAAACACAGACACTCACACAAACATACACACAAACACACACACACACAAACACACACACACACACACATAACACACACAGACACACACTCCCACTCCGCAAACAAAAATCAAATTTGAAGTATAAAAGGCCCACTGAGCTGAGGAGTACGCTTAAGGTTGCACGTACAAAGGAAACAATGAGGAAGGAAATGTTTCAGCTCTCTTGGGCTGTGTTTCTTGGTTGTGTCGGTTTAGTTAAAGATTACGAAATAAAGTAAAGGTCGACATGGAGTAATGACAAGATTCTCATTGTCATCCAATAACTGTTAAGAGGTTCCGTGTCTGTGGGGAGCTGCAACTCGAGCACATTAAACAACCCACCACACTTATTAATAATAAGAGTAGGAAAGAAAGCATCATGTGTGGAACGACTGTGTGAACATGTCAGATATTTGTTTTATGGCTGATAATGAGAAGTGATAATTGTCAGTATTTGATACACCAGAGTAAACAGTTATTTGATCTTTTCGGTGTAATACAACTAGCTGCTGCCGCGCCGCGTGCCTGCGAAGCTGGTGTGTTACGCCGAATGGCGGTTGAGTTGTAAAGGTTATATAGATATAGATACAGATACAGATGTTCCTCCTAATGTGCGGCTGTTTGCTTCGCGGACTGTGCAAAAATGTACAACAAGTTTCGGGACACGTTAAAGAAAGGAACGCATGCAGTCAAACATGGTATGACTTTGTCTCTCTCTTCATGTATTCATAACAAGGAATGACATTTTGTTAGGTACCATTCAGCCATACCACGGAAAGCAATTTGTTTAACGGTCCCTTTACTGTCTATCTCATTGCGGTCTTTCTCAGAAGTCAAGCACTTGGCTCACAGTTAGATAATGCGGGTTAAGGGAAAAGTTGTACTCCTACGCAAGACCGCACGTGTGGAGTGGGTCGGGAATATAGTGCAATGCGTTGGTTTTGTCAACGTGGTTAAAGATCACACGTGTACAGCCCTTATATCTCTGGACCCGCGGCACATTTGCGGCCTCGCTGCGTTCTAGATTGGACTTGTGTTACCCTTGACTTTCTAGTGGGAATATCGTGCAAAACGTGCAACTATGACCAAAAAGACAACCAAACAAACACACAAATTGTAAAAAATTATTTTAAAAAGTTTTTTATCGATAAGATTTCTTGAGAGCTCTGTCAAATTGCCAGGTCGCAGCGAGGTCGCCAACGTGACGCGGGTCCAGTAAGGTGGGGGCTTTAGAAGTGTTTTTTCGCTGTCGTTTATCACTCGTTCTCATTTAAATGTACACATTTTGTAATCTCCGTTAGAAGTAAGACGTTCCTGACATTAAGATATGCCACATATAAGGTACCAAACTGCCGTTTTTAAAAGCTAGAAAAGTTTTAAGTCGTCATAAAAACTACAGTTTGACATCTTATATGTGGCATATCCTAATGCCAGGAACGTCTTATTTCAATCGGTAACGGAGATTACAAAATGTGTACATTTAAATGAGAACAGGCGTTATCTCTCTGAAACAGCCTGGATGCAGCCATTAAGCAGCATTGTCAGATCTGTAAAACACATTATGATGGAGTACGGTACGAATTTCATGAATATTATAAAGATGATACACATCGTGGCTACAAAGATAAAAAGTATGATGTTTTTAAAAACCCGACGGGGATAGAACAAAGCCGTAAAGTGCTAGACACAATTATGTCGATCAGAGAGTGATGCATTACATTACGAAAGGAACGCTTGTCGATTCACACTCTACTAGCGACTTATAAACTGATATAGAGGGAATGAAAATGCAATCAGATCAGCACTATCAGCTAATTCATAAAGAAGCCGAAGGATCATCTTTTACATACAAAAGTAGCTAAGCTATGTAAGAAACAACATCCGCAAACAGAAGAAACAACGAAGCGACAATTGTCCTAAAATGAATAGTTGAAGAGCACCCGCGCTAAGTTTGCAACATTGTTTCTGATTCTTTGTTTTGTATAGTGCATGATCGTCAAATGGCCTGACACACTACACCAGCTCTTAAGTACAAGCCGCGCAATCTGGATTGGTTTCGAGTCATTCCACACCGGGGCGCACCCCCTACTCCTCCAGATAGCTGTGGTGGGTTCTGAAAGTAATTGATATGCGGCGTTTGCTGAAACTCGGGACCTCCAGCTTGGCGTCCCATCCAAAAGACTGCATCCACTTCCAGGATGTGGTGGCACGCTGGCGTTGTGGTTAGGGTTGTTGACTAAGAACCCCCGGATATATTTCCTAGCATTGTTTGTCCCGAGGCACAGTCACATTTCCTAGCATTGTTTGTCCCGAGGCAATCCCTAAGAGAGTGATTGTGAAATATTTTAAATGGTCTAAGTAAATGTTTTAACTGATATTGATTGTCTAAAAACTTTTAATCGATGCCTGAAAGCTGTGTAAACTACAATGAACTATGTTTTATTTTGCCTCGCAATTCAGCCTCGTAATGGCTGCCATGAGGCTTGTCTGTCAAATGATGATGACAAAATAAACCAGTCTACCATATACTGAGTTCGAATCCATGACAGGTCCCGATGTTGCGCCTTTGGGAAAGGCATTTTATACCAATTTGCTCTCTCGACTTACTAGCTCCAGCCAGGGACGTCCCTCGAATAATTAAATGGATACACCAAATTTCTTACCCGACTGAGGTGTGAATGAGTACCTAGCGTCAATGATGGACGTCCCTAGGACAGTTAAATGGAGGTTCTGTGTTTGAAGAGACACCTGGGGAACGTCAAAGAACCAACCGCACTTGGCGAAAAGGGTAGGGGTCCATTTCGACGTGCGTGTGTGTGTTTCAAATAAATCTGTCCGAATATGTAGCTTGTACTCTTCAGTACAAACCAGGTGTGTGACGCCATGAGGCGGTTCGCCGGGTATGTAATAAAAACAAACAAACAAACAAACAAACAGAAGTGACAGGCCGGTTGCGTCATGGCGCCACACTACTTAACATGTCGAACCCGACGTCACTCTGTCAACGACCTGCGGTCGAATTTGTTGATCGGCAGAAGGCCCCTGAATGTTAAAATCACCAGATATTCGAGCGTATATTTAGCCTGAAAATCCACCCTAGCCCTGTCCCATTGCATTGGTCTGGGCTCGGTGACTTGCGAACATCAGCCGATCCCTAACATCGCGCGCAGTGCAGACATGTTCGCCGTGGTTTTATGTTCGCGGTTTTCGCGGCGACCGTTTCACTGCGAACTTAAATCCATCGCAAACATTTTAGTCCAATACTGTAGCAGTATGTGACTATAGCGCTGCCGCCAATCTAAAACTACCGCGAACACGCCATTCTCGCCTCAGCGCGAAATAAAAACCAAGCGAACTTAAATGCATTTAATTTACAGTACTGGAGAAAACTGGTCGTATTGCTGCCGAATATGCCCTTTCAGAGCTCGCAGACTCGATCGTCAGGCGAGCTGTTTTCCTGCTGTACTGCGGTGCGCCGGCCTAACCGATGTTGACGGCGGTGTCAAGTTGTGATACTCAAGCTCAAGCGGTGTCAAGCTCAAGTTCTACTTACATAATGTCAACTTTTTTCAAAGAGTTCTTGAACTTTTGGTTCGACGTCCTCAGATTGATGAAACCATTGTCAACAACTTGATATTACCCATGACGCCCTTTATCGACGTCGTTCCCACGCAGAAGGGCTAGGCTGACGAAACATGATAGGTACACACCCCAGGAAGATTATTTCCCTAATAAGGTATGAGCCTCTGATGTCCGCCCACCAACGCCCACCATCTTTCATGGCAGATATAAGAAACGCTGAAAACAGGCCGTCCAGTCAGTTCCAGCCCAGAGAGTCGTTCGAACGGTAAGTAGAACACTTTTGTACGGTGGGGTCTCCGCGGGTTTCGGGCGCGCGGGCGGGGGACTTGCCGTATCTGTGTGCGACGTTCTCGTTTCTTAGTTGTTTGATACATGTCCATATGTTCCGCAAATATTTTCCCCAAAGACAGCTCAACTTTTGATCAGGAACTGATGAGAACAGGTTTAAACAATGGCACCGTGTACCGGAGATTGGAAAGCGGCGGAACCGTCTCACCATCTGTGAAACGCGCCGTCTCAAGTTTGTCCAGAGTGTATCAAAATGCATCCACAGAGACAAAATTCACAGGGATTGGTCTAACCAGATGGCTAAGAGGCAATGTTGTTAGTCGCCTCGTTGCCTTTATTTCTGTTCACTTTTGGGTCCCACCTTGCCAAGGGAAACTGGGGTGAGGCGGTCTCTCGAAATCGTCTGGGAGAGCTGAATTTTATGTTTGTTCAAACGGTAACGGTTCTTGCCGCTTTTCCAAGTGCAAAGCCAAAGTAGCACTGAAAGTGGATTGTATTTTGATCAAGTTTCAGGTTGCGACTCTTCTGATGGCCTTGAGCGAACACAGACGATATATAGTTCGATATGCACTACATATAGTCCGCCTGCCTTTGTTAACTTAAGATCACCGCATCCTGTCTGTCTTTCGCTCCAAATCAAACCAGCGGAAGAGCACAGTTCAATGTACCGGTGAAAATTTCTCTTGCTCTTTTTGACAAGCGCTACGGCATTTGCTCAGCTTTCTGTCTCTGAACGAATTAAACCACCCCCGGTAGCATTTCAAGTTGAATCAACAGCAATGAGCGAAATTCGCATTCTCTACCTCCTGGTCGTTTGGCAGGGTCACTTACTGCTGGACCACGCGTAATAAATCAGCTGCTGTGCTGCCATTAACGGCAATGTCACATTCGACGTGCGCGCATGGTCGTCCCACGATCGCAAACAGAAGGAAGGAAAGAGAAGAGAGGAAGAGAAACGTCAAGCATCCCGGTTGTCCTGAGTCAGTCGTTCACGTCTCGTACAAAATTCAGCTGTCTTGTTACCGAAAACGATGTGGTAGCGTGCTTAGTCCAGTGGTTAGCGATCTTGCCTCTGGAACTAGAAGCCCCGGCTTCGATCCCGGCTGTGTCGCTGACCTGACAGGCACGCTACCGGAAAGGGTCGCAGTCCTCAGGACGGGACGTTAAGCCGCGGTCCACTGTCGACACGTCAATTGTGCTTGTCGAAAAGAGCTAGGGGAATTTCCCTGGTACAATGACCTGTAAATACTGTACATAGCGTCTGTCTTCTCTGTCGCGACCAGTGGAAGATTGGCTCATCTGTTCATTGAGTTCATTTGAGCTAAACTGGTTTGAGATCACTATCCTTTTTCCTGTGTTAGATCCTTCATTGCGGTTGGTTCCGTCACATCCTGCATGTAAATTAAACGACAACAAAATTGTAGTACGGGTCGTTCGCTGATTTCGCGGTGCGTGCCTGCAAAGCTGGCGTGTTACGCCGAAAGGTGGTTATACTAAATATATAGATACAGATGCGGCCTACGGCGAACGTGACCGTGCCGTGAACCAACACTCCACTGGGCGTGCCGACAACTTTCGTCATGAAATTTGTCATTCAAAATCCTGTCTTAATTAAGGCATTCAAAGACCTGTGACAAATTTCATACTGGAAGTTGTCGTTACGCCCAGTAGAGTGTTTTTACTCCCCACCATGGTTTTACGTTAATAAGCTCATTCATAGCGCTACAATGCCTTTCCGGTGGGAGCAAATCTGATTAGAGTGGGTGACGCTGCGCGAACTGCGACTGACGTTAAGTTGCTGTTTCTGATTTTTTGAAGCTCTTGACGAGTATTTTGCTGTCTGAGTGCTACTTAAGCAGTCTTAGAACTAATTGTAGTGGACGCCACATGTCATATAGGGAACGTGGGATCTTCCCGACGGGAAATCATCCTGGAAATGTTCTGATAATTGTTACAGTTCTGACAGTTTTTTTACAAAGCGGCGAGGCGACACGGCCCTTAAGCCCCTGTCACACAGTCGACGCGCGTCGGCCATGTTTGTTAATCGCTAGAATGTCGCGCATGGCCAGTTTAAAAATCGAGAGTCTTTCTCACCTGGAAACCTACCCCATCCAATTGGACGGGGCCAGGTGACCGATCTGCTACTGATCTCCAAAACACCGAGAGCATTACTGCTGAAAATGCCAGGGGCATCAGCGAAGAACTCCGAGATGTTTAGGAAGGTTTTCATGTTTACACTTAAAAATGTATTTCAAGAGGATCATTTTCTATCATGTCAAGATATGACTAAGCTTTTTTGGAACGACAAATATGTCATAAAAGACAACATAAGACACAAAACAGGAAAAAATGTACTCCTAACCATATTTTGTGTATTTTCTTGATATGCATTGGTTATTTTTCGCTTTTGCAAACAGCCCGGCCGGGCCACGGATTGGTATTGAGACCGAAGCATAAGACTGCAAAAGCCAAAATGGTCACGGCGATGGAAATGTCGCCGGGGGCAGGTCATGACCGATGTCTTCGCGCCGCGAAGCATCGTATAAGAATTCCCAAATTGCTTTTCAGATTTCCTTTGGCGCACTTTTCATGTGATGAAATGAAAATGTGATGAAAGTGCTCCTCTCCTTAAGCATTAACACAACGAGCGTTTTAACGATGAGAAAAAACATTTGAAGACTGAAGCGTGCCAACCGCTGATGTGCCGTGCCGAACCGTGCCAACCATTAGCTGAAGAGCCTGTGGTGTGAGCAGAAAATGTAAAACAAAAAGTGTGACGTGAAGGTTGCTGTCCTCCAAAGTCTGGCGATCACTGTTAAGCTCTGGCGTACGTGACAATTTCAGGGGCATTTTCCTGGCAATAGCTTGAATTTTGAGGCGATTTCACTTCGGAAAAGTCAAGGTTTGCGCCTGAGCTAGCCAGAATCGTTACTACAAGTACGTACATTTCAGTGGCTTTAACAGATAAAGTGCATGAAAGCTGGGAGCTTTTAGCTTTATTAGGCACTATGACATTACACAACCCCAAATTTCTCGGAAAGCGTGAGATCTGAATCTGAAAATCGCTGGAAAGGTCTTAAGTTTCAAATCCCTAGCAGGACTCAAGTGAAAATGAGTAAATAGCTTTAGGAAATAGGCATTTTCTCTCAAATGGCACCGTAAAGCCAGAGTACACACAGATTTGATATGTGTGTGTACGAAGACACACACATATCAACCCACCTACCGACAAGAGTATAAGTCTATCCCGGTGCGAGTGGATCAAACCTTACAGCCCGGTGTAACGTAACCTGTACTTAACGTTCAAAGCGGACGTGGGCGGTAACCGGTTATGCGAAATGAACAAACAAAACCATGGAATATTCTGTTTCAACATTCCATAGCTCCGACTCATCTTTCCCGTCTGGTGTATGTACCTCACAGAACCCCTGGCGTCTTGCAGGGCTACAGGGAACGGCCATTACCTTAAACTGCCTTTCCGAAATTCCTCTGCATTGGGGGTGGCGAGAAAATGAGCTCCTGGCTCATACAGAATGCCTTGGAATAACAGGCTGTGTTTGTGGCTCCAGTTTATTGTTTAGCAATAAACTGGAAACGAAACATGTTTTTACAACATTCAAGCATATTTCAGTAAGTGTCGCCTCTGTAAACACATCCGTTTTGCACGTTAGGTACAAGCTACGCGTGTGACGTGAAGGCTGCTGTCCTCCAAAGACTGTAAGGTTTGATCCACTCACACATAACATTGCCTTAACAACACGTGTCGTGTTTCCAGTTACTCGACCAACCTTGAAAAAAAACTGCCGCTGACAAGAGATAGATTTTGATCTGACATCTAGATGATGAAGCAAAACAAAATTCCAAGTAGTCTTGAAAATTTGTATTTCACACTCTTACGACAGATTAAGACTTTGAACAGTTGATGAAAGAATATGTTTCAAACATTGTACTTCTTTGTTCAGTTTATTGATGTACTTGTGGTTGCACAATGTACATCTGTATAATTAAAATATGATGTTGAAAAACCAGTTTCCCGATGCGTTTCATATTTACACTGTTAAACTGTATTTATTGGATCACTTTGTCCGAAATCTATAGAAAAAAAAGAATTCCTTCGACACGAGAGGAAATTTTGAAGTACCTTTTCTGGACAGAAACGAAAAACAGAGAGAGAAAAATGAAACGCACAAGTGCCCTTCAATTGTCACAGTCTGACCTGACCTTTTCAATGGAATTCGGAAAGCAAAAGTCCGGTCCGTTTTAAGACAAAAATGTTCGGCTGAACGGGCAAATCTCAATACTGCTGTTCATTTGTTGTGCTCAGCTGTTGTGTTGGTTGTTATACCGTCTCTATAGATACAGATGCCGGTACAGATTGACTGACTGGTTAAGCCGTAAGACCTTTTAAACCGATCTTCTAAATTTCCTTTACTTTACATGTTGTTGTGTCCTGATCTCCGTAAGGATGAAGGCAGCAATTATCTAAGACAACATCAGTAAATATCATCAGGTTCATTAGTCCCACTGATTCGTGAAATCGGCAAAGTGATTCGGAAATCCCCAACCCTTTGAGTGGGTATTTCGTGACAGAGTAGCATGTTTGATGAATAGTCCACATAAGTACAATATACGCAGGCAGCTTGGAGGTCTAAAGCCCCTCGTGTGTGATCGGGAGCTCATGCTAGATCCTTTTATGTTTGGAATAGAAGACCCGTCACCTAGTGACCAGATTTGATTGATATATAACCCGTGGTTGTTACTGTGTGCGCACAGTACGGTACATCAGAACTGAAGCGTAGCACCGTGGCTACCGTTCAGTTTGAGTTTTATTTTTTATCGTCTATTTCACAGGGAATATAAACTTAAGTAACCACCTGTTTTGTTTATTCATTTAAGCATAGACTTACGTTTAAAAACAAGGACAGAGTCCCACACATCACTTGAAAACAGAAAACATTACAACAATATCCCCGATATATAATCCATCCTCATGAACCCTCTTCGTCCTGGGCTCGTCACTGCTTTTATACATAAACCGTGACTTAGCCAGCTCTTACAAAGCAGATGCACTACCAGTTTCATTACTTAAGTATGTTTCTAATTTCATACGGACCAAAGACACGACCTGTTGCCAATTTTCTCCCTAGAACTGTCGTTGACTAGAAATCGTAGCCACAAAATACTGTAGGAGCATCTTCACTAGATAGCTTACAGTCAGATGTGCAAAGGTTAGGTGTGACCGGTTGGTCAGTGTAACATATATCGGCTGCTGCCTCAACGCTACCAAGGGTGGTAGTATAGGTACAGAAACAGAAGCTGGTGTGTTACGTAGAAGGGCCGTTATACCGGCTATATAGATACAGATACAGAAAGCACACGTACGTGTACACGCACACGTTCGCGCTTGGTGTGTGCCCAAGGAGATTGTGAGTCGCAGTTTAACGACTTAAGACTTCTCGCAGGTTGTGCCTCTGGTGTCTTTGTTAAGAAGGCAGGCTCAAGCAACATAACCAAGACAACTCCAATGCTTAACGACGTGTAGAAATCTGGCACGAATCCAAACTTTAGTTGAGATGTACCTGAAGTCGTGACGTACGGGCAAATGTCTTTGTTGGCTTTGAAAGGTCCCCCTCCCCCCTCTCTCTCTTCGGCGTAACACACCAGCCTAAGACCAGTACGTGCTTTCAAGTTCATTTCACTTTGAAATGTTCTTCAGTTTTTCTATATATGCAGTATTGGATGGATCTGTTGAAGGACACAAACCTGTTCTGAAAATGTGCTATTATCGATCTCGCATTGTCCAGGATCAGTCTCCAGGTGAAGTTGTGAAGACAGCCCTTCCCATCGCTGGTGAAACGACACGTCCTCACATCGCGCATCAACATGTCTCGGTCCACGTCTGGCGTGTTCGTCCTGGCCCTCCTCGCCGTTGCCATGACGACGATGGTGGCGGGAAACAACATCTGTCGTGCGGCGAGGTTCACGACACAGATGACGGTGAACGGCCGGGTGAAGGACGTGGAGGCCGGAGAGTGCGTCGTGCGGGACAACTACCGCATACGGTGGGTCAACTTTGGTCGCTTTTTAAAAAATCAATTCATCAGAGCCTGATGTTACCATCGATTTACGAAGTAAGGCGGCTCAGTTGTTACTGTAGCAGCATCTCTTCACCCTAGGTCAGAAATATCCATGCTCGAGACAAGTATTGACTTCACTGACCCATTAGGAGAAGCAGGGGTTACAAAGGCTGCTCGGGAAATTCCCTACCCCATTTGTTGTTCATCTTACGCTCGTTCTCATTTAAATGTATACAATTTGTAACTTCCGTTACGTAAGACGTTTCTGACATTAAGATATGCCACATATAAGGTGCCAAACTTTCGTTTTGAAAAGCCAGAAAAGTTTTACGTCGCCATAAAAACGACAGTTTGGCACCTTATATGTGGCAAATCTTAATGTCAGGAACGTCTTACTTCAAGCGGTAACGGAGGTTACAAAATGTGTACATTTGAATGAGAACGAGCCCTTAATGAGTTGAACGTATTGGTATGGCACATACTATAAATTCAGAAATGTTCGCGGTGGTGTTATGTTCGCGGTTTTCACACCGCGAACTTAAAACCACCGCGAACATTTATTGCCCTCTACCCCCTTGTCTACTATTGTCTCAAACGCGAACTTAAAAAAAAGTGAATTTAAATGCATTTACAGAAGGTATAGTTTCTGAAAATCTACCGTACGAGATTGACTGGACTCCGTGAACTGCGAAAACTAACTGATTCCTAAAGATCGCACGCAGTGATCGAGGGGACAAGGGACATAGAATCTGTCGGTATCAAGATGTCAACAGAACACAGCTTAAACGTTACCACTCCCTTGAGTGACATTCTGAGGACTGTAGTTGTGAAATTGACTGGTAACATGACGCCCCCGCCAATACCCACCTGGGTGCCCAACAAATTTGCCTAAATGTACCTCTGACAATTACGCGAATGTACTGTAAGTTGATGAACTAGACCCATAAGATACATGAAGATTGAACGTCTTATTATTCTACAGCCGGGGACCCAAGTCCACGAGCTGCAATAAGGTATAGATGTTTTAAACTTCAGAACTTTTTTTAACTATCTCCTCGTAATTGATCGAGAGGACGTAGTGTATTGTTGGCGAAATTTCTTTTAGAGCTCGCAGACTTGTCGGGCAAGCTTCAAAGTTTCTTGCTGTGTGACGCTGGCTTAAAGAGATTTCAGAAAACAACTTGGTCCTTCCAAAATGTCAGACGCCGAATGACCCATAATAGAAGGCAGAGGCCTGAGAAACAGGCGAGTAAGTGAGTAGTAACGAATGCGTAGGTGGGAACGTATAGCCTTAGCCTTGTAAAGTTTTTGCTGTCATCAATCTACCTTGAAGCTTCCATGGGACGACAGCTGTTTGCCACCTTTCACTTTAGCGGTTGCAATCAGTGTCGGCGTAAAGGACGAGGGACATGGAATCTGTCGGTACTAAGACGTCGACAGAACACAGCTTAAACGTTACCACTCCCCTGAGTGACATTCTGAGGACTGTTGTTGTGAAGTTGACTGGTATTGGGATCGACAGTAACATTGCGCCCCCGCTTATACCCACCTGGGTGCCCAACGAATTTGCCTAAATGTACCTCTGACAATTACGCGAATGTACTGTAAGTTGATGAACTAGACCAATAAGATACATGAAGATTGAACGTCTTATTATTCTACTGCCCGGGATCCAAGTCCACGAGTTGCAATAAGATACAGATGTTTTAAACTTCAGAACTTCTTTGAACTATCCTCGTAATTGATTATTCAAAGATCTGCTGCAGTTGATAGACGAATTCAAGGAAGGCAGCATCCTATTAGAGAATGACCAATCTTTTAGAAAGACACGCGAGTTAAAGCCGACACAGCCCTTCGACGTAGAGAGGTAGAACAGAAATTTAATAACGCTTGGGTATTCAGTACCATGGACATTGCTGCTAACGTTGGCTAGAAGGAACACTGGTCAATGTATATGGACTTTGCAATTTTTCCGTACACTTGAAAAAATCATCGATAGAGAAAATGTGTCGATTGCATCTTGACTGCTTTGCCTTAGTTTTACTCTTCCTCTTTTGACAAGCAACGGCACTGACTATGTAATTAAGACATGGAAAAGAATACTGATGCTTAAGAGCTAGAAACAGCCATTATTGAAAACATTCACCAGGGACAAGTTGGTCCTTTTCTTTTTCACAAACAACTGTGTTCTTTAGAGTCTCTCCTCACATATCGCAGTACTTAACGGCTTAGAGGCGTGTTAAACACAGGAATGTATCAAATCATCAAAGCCTCAGTCACCTTTGGGGTCTGATTTCTAAGAAATAGGACTACGTAGGACGTCGTTTACATAACAGCACTCGCTGACACCCATTAATGCTTTCAACTCAAATCACCCAACCTTCGTCACATCAAACCTTCGTCACATCAAGGCTTAATGGGGGGGGGGGGGGTCATTCCTGAAGGTGAGAGGGTCTTGATGGTGTCATAAGAAAGTATCACCATTCCGTACCCTCCATATTTCATCTTATTTTACGTAGGAAGCTATCGTATCACAAGATTTATTTTTGGTCCGCGTCTTCTTGATGAAAAACAACTTTAAGGCTTTTAAACCCTACGCAAATGCTAATGTGCAATTATCTTATAACCTTTGTCGGGGTATCTTGTAGCATTTCAAAGGTTACAACATATACTTGCTTCGAACAGTTGGCATCATTTTTAAAATAAAATACGGCTGTTCCATTTTGTCAATGTAGATAGGGGTTACGGCGTAATTTCTGAGAAACATTGCAAACACAAGTTTCAGTTTGATGACAAGTATCCCAATCAATACAGACATTGCGAAAGTATTTTGTATACAGATGCTGACATTTCTTCGGACAGACGACCCTCTAGTAGATTCGTGGATTTTTGGTTCATGTGCCAGCCCAAGGCATTGCCTTATCGATCTTCCGGTATGATTTTACTACATTGTCATATAGCAGCTTTGACTTTGACACAAACTGCATTCCGAAGGATTCGTCTTTTGTGTCGAAATTTTAAGGTTTTTAGTACCTCATGCGACTTGCTTTTATGTGACACCTGGCACCAGGCCCCTGTCTTTGTTTAAGAGTTAAAATAAAATTTAATCCTAGACATTCAAATATTCTATTTCTTCTCTTTTCAGGCCCAAGTTTAGCGGATATGACGCAAGCAGGGAAGATTTCCTCCAGAACAGCTTCCGGGTCACCGACCAGGAGTGCTGCTGCAGAGTGAGCCAGCACATCCTGAGAACCGTGCGCTTCGGCTCCACCCACATCAAGTACAAGGACATTCTCAGCTGCAGCTGCCAGCCCTGCTGATCTCGTTCCCGCACTCATCTCGTTCCCGAGATAATTTCAGATAATAGCGGATGTACGGATTTACCTTGATTTTTATTTGACATGTTGCAGCGCTTCCTATTCCTTTTGAACGGTGCATTCTCTGTGGTGTGCGGAGGACAGGCCTGCAAATGCTGCAAAAAGACGTCCAGAATCTGTTGAAGGCTAAGTTAAATCCGTACATTCGCTTTGGGATTAGTTCCCAGACACAAAGGACGTCAAGCCTCATGACGAGGTCGACAGAGGCCTTTTCCACACAATGAAGTTATGATTGTGGCGAACACTGGTTACCCTTTGCAAATTGAGCTTTATTATCCTATACATTAATCCTTTGAACTGTGACAACTGAAATATACTACACAACATAATGTTCGTTACACAGACCTTCTCATGGATCCCATTGCATGCTGGGAAAGCCGGGGAACTATGGGTAACGTAGCGGGGTAAACAACACCATTACCATGACAACATCATTACCATGGCGACAGAAACCGGACGAGCACATATCGCATGATCCTCGAATGCGTCGCTATGGTCATGATGTTGTTTGCCCCATATGTTACCTATAGTTCCTAGTTTATGCCAGCATGCAACGAGATCCATGAAACAGTCTACTAGTATTCACCACACGTTTCTGTAATGGAATGGGCCTCTTATTGTCGCCACGATCGGCTTTCTGACGCAAGATGTGAAGAACAAATAATTCTGCCAGGATACAATTGCAGAAGATTTGGCCATACTCGAGACAAACTTAATCAGGACATCATTCTATACCTCATCACGTGTCAATCTGCAATATTGTCATTTTATATTGCTATACTTTCATGTACAAGTTTCACGTGCGCATGAGTTGTTGGTGACACATTCACCAATCCACGGTTACTCGTCACAGATAAAAAAAAATAGATGTCTATCAAAGCGAGTAATTGTGATATATTCACGTCTCTTGCTTTAGCAAGCGTACAGATGGAATCACATGTCACTAATATCATTACCATGTTATGACTTCATGTTCATGTTCAAGCTGTTAAAAACGCTTAGGATGTAGCTACGAAAATATTGCAGACCTTCTGTGCCTTTGTCATAAATGCTAATTCGCCATATATATATATATATATATATATATATATATACACTATTAACAATGCAATTTGAACTCAGTTCCTTCAGCATGCTGGGTAATCTATTTCCCTTATGGCCACTGGAAGCAGGCATTCCTGGTGTTCTTGGTTTAGAATTGAAATGACGTATTTTGGACACTATTCTGATATGGTTGGCTTTCTGGACTACAGCATACTCGGACTGTACTCGCTAAGCCAGTATGTTTGGCGCAGTCTCTGGCCTTTTATTTATACGGACTGTCGCCCAGAGTTTGGCTGCTAGAGTGAGGAAAACTATGGATGTAATGTTATATTATATACAGATACGTCGGACTCAGGATACAATAAAGATTAACAAAATGACTAACCGCTCTGTTGTATTGTCTCTTTCTTCCCATTTAATACATCAAAGCAATATCAATCAATGGACAGTTCCAAACAACAACAATAAACTATAAGAGTTATCGATGACTGCTCATTATAGTCACTGTATTGATATGTCGTCATGATTCCAATCGGAAGCGAGAAATTGTATGATGGGCCAAGAGGGGGCAGCCGGTAGGTTTCAAGATGGCCGATCTATGACGACATAGGTCAAAATGGCGGTGCCCACTGAATCGAAGGTAAAACAGAAAACATATACAGAGACCGCATCTCAAATGCTGAAGTACAGAGTAGAGTCAAGCAAAACACCGGACCGTACCAAGACCTCCTAACCACAGTAAAAAAAACTGAACGTTTCACGGTCATCTGGACTAGCCAAAAACTACTAGTATCATTCAAGGAACC
Organism: Branchiostoma lanceolatum; assembly: GCF_035083965.1. Lineage (NCBI taxonomy): Eukaryota > Metazoa > Chordata > Leptocardii > Amphioxiformes > Branchiostomatidae > Branchiostoma > Branchiostoma lanceolatum. Next base: position 15,065,528 of record NC_089738.1, on the reverse strand, counting down.
TTCCTGGAGAAAGAAAAAAAAATGCTAGGTATCGGAATAGATGGGAGGATGGTATCAGAGAATGGACGGACATGACACTAAGTTGAACCATGTTGAAGAGCAAAGAAACCAAGAAGGGTGGAGAAAGCAGGTTGTCTTCTTATGTGCCCTAACGAGAAAATAGTTGAAGGGATAACGTTAGATGAGATTAGATGAGTGAAAACAGAATAGTTTTTTTTTTTTGCGATCGCATGATTAAGCCCAGGAAACAGTCAGGTACATCCGAACTTCAGGTCAAATCCTGGGCCTGCCTCAAAATATATTCTGTCCTCGTCTTCTTCAGCTGAAGATATTGAACTACTGTACATGGTCCCGTGTTTGAGAAGATACGTTATTGGGCACGTTAAAGAACCCACCACACTTATCATCGAAAAGAGTACGGGTCCTTCCCGGTGTTAGCGGATCAAACCTTGCAGTCTGGTAATATACAGCTTACACTCACCATTAAACTGGTGCGCTGTTTCACGCGTAGATGTGGTTTACGGATTATGCGAAACAAACACACAAATACGTTTAAACTTCATTGCAAATCGTCGGTGCCATTGTCGGGGTATTGCACTTTGATTAGCAACCGGTAGAGGGCGCGGTTCTCCTCCTGTATAGCGGAAGTGATGTGATGCGCAACCGCGAAAATTGGATCCCGGAGTTTGTCATTACTCATTTACGTGGTTATATAAGGAAGTATATAACACTTACATAATGCCTCAGAGCAGCCCTGGACACCGTTGTGCAGCCTCGGAGAGTGAAAGAGAAGCGGAACTTCACACCGGGGTCCTCACACACAGGTTTGCGACCTTAAAATCTCTTTAATATTTGTCCTGATCTACACGGTGAGCCCGTCGTGTGTGGTGGTCGTGCTTTGCGGGATTAACTTGGGCCTAGTCAGGGAATATAACCTCGCCGTGTGGCGACTCAAGGGGGCTTGAACTTCGCAAGAGACCTTTTTTCGCATTACCTTGCTGTGCTTAATGTAACGAACTCAGAATTAACTGTCTAGATGTTTAAGCTGTAAGGCTATTAAACAACGGTTATCACCCTCCTTGCACCAAAATATTAAGTCGAGTACAACACGTGCCAGTGTATGATTTTGGTTTTGATACAGGTTATTTATGAGATGTTGTTGGAAAAGTCCAGGTTTATGGAGGCTACCCCCCAAGTTCGAATGAAATCTCTCAAATGATATGTAACTAAGTTACACAAGGACAGATTGTTATGTTACATAACGGTACAGGTGGACTCAGGACAACCTCCTTGGTGTAACATGTTGTGAGAAACCAGAGCACTACTACTCGTTACCACCTGTGAAACGCAAAATAAAGAATTAAAATGGTTTCGTAACAGTTTCTATTTTGATCCATTGTGGTACTAGTAGAATTTGTCTACAAAATGGAAGGAGGATTTAAACAGTTGATAAAACCTCCTTTGTGAAGGTAATTTTGCATGTCACCTAATCTTCAAGCAGATGTTAGGGTGGATGATGTAACCATAACGTTTTCTAACATCTGCTTGACGATTATACCTGCATGTCCCCGTGGCCATCTGGATCAAATTCTGTGGATCCTGGGGCCCAAGTTTGATCCTAGGGTTGACCCCAACTCGGACATGTTATAAGGGATTGCATTAGTAATTTTGGATGGTGACGTAAAGCCAGTGGCCCCATGTATGAGGGAGCTTCAGGCATAAGCCCCAAGTGTCAGACGGGGACTCAGACCTCTGCACGTAAAAGAACCCAACACACTTACCAAGAAGAGTAGGGGTGACTGGGTGTGCTTGGCTATCAACGCGAGCCGTAGAACAGCTGCATTGCACTACCACTAGCTACTTGAAAAAGCATAATGCTTCACCTCAATTGAGGATGACTGCTTTACCTTTACCTACAGGTATAAAGAAAATGTGTCACGAGCCCTGATGTTTGAGAGGTACCCTCACATGATTGAAGATGACAAGCAATTTGTGACTCCTTTATTTTCACAGGAAGCATCCCAGTCTGAGGTGACGTGTGCGTATCTGATCCGATGTTGTCGGGTGTGTCTGCCCTAGTTACCAAAGACCAAAACGACAGTGCTACACAGCTTCCCCAACTCAATTCTTACCGGTCCGAGGCATGATTCCAAACGCTCCGAGGGATGATTCCAACCGGTCCGAGGCATTTCCAACCGGTCCGAGATACATTTCCTTACGTGCCGCGGTAGAATTCTAACCGCTCTACGATACATTTCCTTACGTGCTGCGGTAGAATTCCAATCACTCCGCGCCCGTGAGAATTTCCTGCCCTACGCGCTGCCCTGCGTTCCTCGACAGAATTTTCTGCCCTACGCACTGCCCTGCGTTCCTCGACACGGCACGGCACAGTCCCCTGTCCCCCACGCTAATACAGTGGACGGTCCCAGATGGGTCAAGGGTCACGCGTGTCGAATGTGAACTGCGAAAATATAAACTTTCGTCGCCGTGTGTCATAGGCATATTTGCTGTTGTTGCAACAACCGTGACAGCAATAAAACCGGCTTGGCCCTGTTTAAATTATGATATTAAAGTTCAAGAGACCTCAAACCTGACACTGTCAGTACTACAGACTATAGTATATATATCATATGAGTTGGCGGTGTACTTGACGGGATCGGTACGGGGGCATCCTTCTCTTCCTCAGCTAGCTCTCCTTTTATATAACGTTATACTATAGCTTGCATTTTGTTTCTGTGTTATTTCAGATTCTTAACCTGAAATAAACGGACCTGTCTCGCAGGACAATCCTACGGTGGCAAAAGTTCAAGTTGGCCACGGTTTTTTTTAGTCCTTTCAGCATATCGCATGGTCGAGTTATTTGATGAAAGTTCATACATGGACAACACAGACTACTAGTAACAGATAGCATTTCTATAACATTCGATTTCATTCATGGCTGGGGCTATAACAGGATTTTTCCGTGACTGAACAAGAATATCTTTTGTATTATCGACCGTATGTTTCTGTCAATGAATTTTATGGCCAATATCTAATGTGCATATTACACAACATTGTTTTGTGGTGAACGTGCGTGTGTGTGCTTGTAGCAATGTTGAGTCCACGACAGGCAGATTTCTAGAGGGGTCAACGCCCACTATATCGTCCTTTCAGTCGATCTACTGACACGGGAGGGGCAAAAAGGAATATCTAACGCCAATTGTCCGTCGATTGTAGTTGATATTGTCGTTGATATTGACAATCAGGGCTTCCTTTTAGTTTGTACGCACGTATTTTTAGAGACGGTGCTAGTCAGAACGAAGCACTGAAAAACACGACCTGACGGCTGTTCACATTCACAACACGAGTGACCCTTGACCCACCTGGGATCGTCCACTGTATGAGCGTGGGGGACAGGGGACTGTGCCGTGCCGTAGCGTGAAGGAACGCAGGGCAGCGCGTAGGGCAGAAAATTCTGTCGAGGAACGCAGCGCAGGGCAGCGCGTAGGGCAGGAAATTCTCACTGGCGCGGAGTGATTGGAATTCTACCGCAGCACGTAAGGAAATGTATCGTAGAGCGGTTAGAATTCTACCGCGGCACGTAAGGAAATGTATCTCAGACCGGTTGGAAATGCCTCGGACCGGTTGGAATCATCCCTCGGAGCGTTTGGAATCATGCCTCGGACCGGTAAGAATTGAGTTGGGGAAGCTGTGTAGCACTGTCGTTTTGGTCTTTGGTACCTAGTAACCACACGTCTCGGCTGCATCACCACAGCGTCCCTAGTTTCCCTCCTTTGTGTAACCAAGGTACTAGTAATGGACTCCATGTAAATCTTCCGAAAATGATTTCATCAGGTTGATAGAACATAGGATATTTAGAGTTTCTTTAAACACAACCAGGTAATCTCACCTGCTGACGTTTCGGTGTCTGTCAGACACCTTCTTCAGAGCTTCTGACTGGAGTACTGCTTCTCACCGCTATAAGGAGCCGATGTAGGTGGCGCTTTTGCGGCAAGAACGTAATCCCAAATGTGGCTGAGCTTGTATCCCCCCTCGTCTCAGTTCATCACCGAAACGTCGACGTCAGCAGGTAAGATTATCTGGTTGTGTTAAAAGAAACTCTAAATATCCTCCATGTAAATCATTAAGCAGCGACACCTAGCCTGCAGTGTGGAATAGTACAGTATTGCCCTGAGGAAGGTCACTGCTACGTTGGCTGTTGATTGTTTATAGAACCTGGAATATAGAATAAAGAACCTTGTAATCCATGTGCATAAATTCCACAGACATGACCCTCTATTTTCCTGCCCCCTCCCCCTCCTCAGGCACAGGCTGCAGCATCTGCCACGCCCACCTGTCGGAGACCGAGGTTAACAGAGGTCATTGGGAGAGGGCTTACTACTCAGGCTACTGTAAACAGGTAACTATTACTTTACATGCTCAAGCATACATTTGTTGCTAGTATACTGAGTTTCGCAAATGTACTCAAATATACTCAGATGTACTCAGAATACAGATGTACTCACGGCCAAATGAAATTAGAGATGATTTACTCTGTGGGAAGAGGAGTTGAGGTTGAAAGATTGTTCATGGTTAAGGCTATAACTTTCCCTTTAATTGTAGTAGTATTGTTCTTACAAAAAGTCCACAACCATAATAAGTCAATGTCTTGTACAGGTCTAGCACTTACAAGTTGTACTAGGCTGTCACTGCTTTAATTTTATTCCATTCCACTTTTTGCTTGGGAGCCCATATTCTTGATTTTCATTGTTAAATCTGTCATTCTAAGCTTTACGGTTTCATTAATTTCATGTCGTTTTGGACAGATGGGTACAAATTTATGTTGGTCCCAACAAGCAAATTTCCGTCCTGGGATGGATGGAGAGACGGGTCTGATGTTGTGTGCCAAATATACTGTAGCTGCCTTCTTTTATCAAACAATGTATTTACATTTGATCCCTCTTCCCCAGCCCAATGGACAAGCTCGGAGAGTCCAAGCAGGCGAGTTTGTGGGGACTGCTGATCGGCGACGCCCTGTCCATGCCCGTACACTGGTACTACGACGCAGACGATATCAAGAGGGACTACGGCAAATGGCTGACAGGATATGTGGCCCCGCGCAAGCAGCACCCCTCCAGTATCATGTCCCTCTCAGCTACAGGTCAGAACACCATGCATAAGGAATGGTATCAACCCAGTATCATATTACAGCTACAGGCCAGAACACCCCTCATAACAAATGGTATCAACCCTCCCCTTCACTGTCCCTCTCAGCCACAGGTTAGAACACCCCTCATAAGAAATGGTATCAACCCTCCCCTACAGTATTATGTCCCTCTCAGCTATAGGTCAGAACACCCCCTCGTACAAAATGGTATCAACCAACCCCTTCAGTATCATGTGACTCATGTCCCTCTCAGCTACAGGTCAGAACACCCCTCTTTCCAAATGGTATCAACCTGCCCCTGCACACCCCTTGTACAAAATGGGATCAACCCTCCCCTCTAGTCATGTCCCTCTCAACTACAGGTCAGAACACTCCTTGTTCCAAATGGTATCAACCTGCCCCTCCAGTATCATGTCCTCTCAGCCACAGGTGAGAACACCCCCTCATACATAATGGTATCACCCTATCCCTTCAGTATCATGTCCCTCTCAGTTACTAGTAAGGTTCAAAACACCCCTTGTGCCAAATGGTATCAACCCACCCCACAGTTCCGAACACCCTTCTTACTATTTAGTATATAGCATCAACCAAGCTAATTCTCTGGTGTCCCCTGCAGTGTTTGGACATTTCTTGGTAAACTGAAAGTTGGTAAATGAAGAAATAAAGGAAGTTTTTCCTCGCCTTCAGGTGGGAGTGGGCGCTCTGGTTTCTCCATGCGGAAAGAGGAGCCCCTGATCGGGAATGTGATTCTCCACGACAAGCTGCAGTACTGGACCAAGCGTGGGGGCGCTGTCCACTACCATCAAGGTCAGCATCTCCAGAACTAGATGTTAAGACTAAGCCTGGGTGCCATCCGATTTCTACCGGGGCTCCTACGCGAGTGTAGGAGCCCTGGTAGTAATCAGATGGCACCCAGGCTAGTTAAGACTAAGTGTAGTGCCAAATTACTATTTTATTCAGAAATGTGTAGTACATATAGTATGCCACATCTCTAGTATCTAAGAAAGAATTAGATAATGTGAGCATAATACATTTCCTGTTAATGTTAGATCAGAGTCACTGTATTGTCAAGGTGTTTGACTTTTTGATATTCAAGAAAGATTAGGGAAAGCAGGTACATGTACATGTATATGAATACCACTACGTCTACGGGAGGCAAGCTCTCTGACTTAAGAAAGATTTCAAATCTTCCTTTTTGACAATATTCTGTGAAGAAATGGTACAAGTTAAGTTGTTGTGTGTTCCACAGGTATGTCAGCAGGAGACAACACCCTAAATGCCCTGTGTGCTCTAAAAGTGTGCCAAACCATGGCCAGGGTTGACCCTGACCATGACCTTTCGCCTCGCGACCTTCGCTCAGCTGTCCTGGCCGACTATGTAGAATTCCTGACGACTCCAGGCACGCACAATGACACCTACGCCGAGTCCTTCCACCGCGCTTTCTTCCGTGACTGGATACAGGCGGACAAGCCTGTCACGAAAGACAAACTGATCGATTTTGCGGAGAAACGTCACAAGGAACAGTCCGCGGGAAGGGCGGATTCGCAGCTCGCTGTGGTTGGTGCGTTTGTGATGGCGGTCCCCTTCGTGCTGCACTCAGCTCACCTACCCGAGGCTGAGACTGTGAAGAACACGGTTGATTTTGTGCGGCTGACTCATCCCCTCCCACCCGCGCAACTGGAACCATTCTTGGAGTTGTACGTCAAGTCCCTACATGCAGGTAAAGCCGTTAGTCTGTAATCGGAGCTTGGTATAGAGCATCACTGTCCCCGCCACTGTCCCTATTAACAGTTCAACAGAGCACCTGCCTACTTCACTTAAATCGAAGTAAATATTTACATGTATGCTCAAAATAATCAAAAGTATTGATTTATTTTCTGGCACAAGATGTCTCACATTTTCAGTGGTGGGAAATCTTGTGTACCAATCCTCACTCTTCTCCTGTTACATTTCCCTGTCAAATTTCATGTTTCACAACTTGTATTTACCTTCCTTCAGTGTTGAATGGCGCCAGTCTGCAGGAGAAGGCAGCAGAAGCCCTGAAGTCTCCCCTCCTCGGAGGTTCAGGCACGTGGAAGAGGGTCCAGGCCTTCTCGTCTGAAGCAGCGGGGTGAGTCATTATAGATTGCTATGGCAACCTTGCTAACACAAATTAACAGTAATTGAACGGGTGAAAGAACCATCAAGTGTACCCAGGGGGCTTTGACTTTGACATATTACCCACCATGCATCACACTGCTCATCCACAGTTCAAGTGAAGAACCCGCTTATTACAGCACAACACAGGAAATGATTTGCATTTGGGAAAGAGTTTGGGAGTTGAATACACACTCAACTACCAGTAGACAAGCCCCCTGATGTAGTGATTGCACAAAATTATGTGGCCCAAGGGCTATTGAAACTGCCCTATGCACTATCTTGTGCGGCAAGGACTTTTTTGTAAAGCTTTTTTTTAAAGAACTAAACATTTGACAGATACGCTAAAGGGTTGGATATGCGTTTGTCTGTTCCTTATCTCCTATTTATCTAGAACACAGCTTTAAAAATATGTGACAAACTCTGTTATCCCTATGTCCTGAATTTTGGGTGTTGTCATTCAACAGATATGCGAAAGGGTCGGACATGCGACTGTCTGTGTACCAGGAGGCTGTGGGGCACTTCGGGCTGGCCTGCTACATCAAGGGTTCGCTCACCTCGCTGTTCTTCCTCGCTCACGAGTTCCACAACGACATGGAGGGAGGAGTACTCACAAACACAAACGTCGGGGGTAAGTCTTGTTTATTGTTTATTTATCTTGTATTCTATCTTTTTCAAATATTTGAATGATCTCCATAATGCCATTAGTGAGTACATGATACATCACTTCACTAATCTTCCTGGAGTCGTGATAATAGCAAAGACATCACTTTACTAAACCTATTGTACATAGAAAACATTGTATTCTATCCAGCTTCATGTCTGCTTGTCACTGACTCAAACGGCGTTATTGCCGGGCACATTGCAGGACAAAAAAGTTTTTACTTTCTCGCCTGATTTGGGGGACATTTTGTGCAGTTTTCTTACCTGTAAACCTGTGTGCACCTCTCTGAAAAAATATACCCTGCTACTGAAACAGCAAGAAAACTTGCTGCCCCATGCGCCACTAGGCACTACAAAGGTCTGAACGAACAAACAAAATAGTTTACAGTAATCTTCCCTTCCCACAGGTGAGAACTGCTACTTGGGCTAATCTGTCAAAATGTGTGCCAAAAAGCACACTACGGATTTGGTGCGGCAATGTGCCAACAACTGCACGTTGACATCCACCGAAATCTGTTACATTTTTTTCCCTTCCTGCAGGTGAGAACTGCCACCGTGGCGCAGCCCTCGGGGCGTTACTGGCCGCGGCAGCAGGCAGTACGGGACAGCCCCTCCCCCAGGGGCTGCAGGACGGGCTGGGATCCGCACGGAGCGACCTCATGGCGCTGTTAGCCAACAGTAAACTGTGAAAAATATGATAAAAAGGACAACAAACCACCCAAGACGTGAAAAATTAGTTATGAGCATATTATTATGTAAGAACGACCGAAAATTTGAGGTGAGCAACACTTGCTTTGTGTTGAAGTAAAGTATCAAACTTTATAAAGAAATTTACCAGCACAGATGAGCTTTCATGCTAATTATGAGCATAATTTGTGTGTATTTTTAGAAAAGTTACTAGAATATTCTTCAATCAGTGACTTAATAGGTAACGACACATACCTCCAAATTTTCAATGTCTACTGTACATCTTGATCTTGGAGTGACCTAGTCTCGCATGTATTTTTTATATGTACTTTTATTCCTAACGCTGTTAGCAAACAGTAAACTGTGAAGGATGTGTAGTTTCAGAATAGCAAACAGTAAACTGTGACTTCAAGGATGTGTAGTTTCAGAAAAGCAAACAGTAAACTGTGACTTCAAGGATGTGTAGTTTCAGCATAGCACGCCTACACTGTGTTAACCCACAGGACAGAGGAACGAGGCAGTCTGCCATCAAGCCAGCATATTGGTGTGCAAGCATGTCTGAATATTTTCTACTTGTGTCTTATCAGAGTTGGATAACTATCAATATACATAATGCACAAAGGCCATATCATTCTAACAAAATATTTTGTCTATGCGAGAGATCGCTTTTTTTGCTTACACCAAGGGTATCTGACGACTGGTAGGCAAAAGATGAAATTACTGATTTTTGTTCAAATTAGCAGGTCAGACTATTTAACATGATTGTGACTTAATATTTTGGGTACCACCTGCTTTTTGCATACCACTGCATTACTTGTAAGAATTTTATTATAAATTTTAAACATTTACTTGGTATGTCTGTAGGCTTTGATGTATATATTCAAGAAAATTACATTAGAATTATAAAAGTGCTCTTGGACACATTAAAAAAGGGGACCTTCTAGTGATAATGTTTGAAGTCTGCTGAATGTCATGCTGCACGTGGAGATATAAGTTGTAATGTGTGTTATACAACCAGATACCAATCAGTATGCAGACTTTGGAAACAATACTTAAGGAGGCAAGTTGATAAATAAACCCCTTACTGCAGTATGTTTGCTTGCTTGGTGTTATTTGACTAGGCCATGGTTTTTTGTCAGCCCAGAAAGATATGAGGTATGCCATGTCCTCTTGTAGGATACGAGAATCTGACTGATTTTGCCGTCCAGTCTATGTGATTTACCTGAGACTAGTCAAATTAGAAGGAAAACGCTGACTGTACAATAAATGAAATAAATTCAATTTACTTGTACTAGCAAGTTGAAAAATCATATACTTCGTACTACCTACAGACGAAGGACTTGTGGATGTTTTGTATTGGAACAAAAAAACTACAGGTCTTGATAATGCAGTGTTAGGAAAATATGTAAATTTGGTGCTATCATGATCAAGAACATAACAGTTAGGACGACATAGACAAAAGAAGACATCGTTGATGAAGGTTAGACATCCAGGTAATGCGACACGCCAAATGACACTCACTCAAGCAACTGGATACTTTTTTTCAAAAGTCGATGTTTTAAAATCTTGTCCAGTTGCTTGAGTAACTGTCATTTGGCGAAAGAAGACTACATCCCTGGAATTTCAGTTGTCTTTATTACAGAGATAATCTCTTTGTAAGCTTAAGCGTCAGTTTTTATCCTCAATAATAGCCTCCACGGTAGCCATATCCGCGACGACCATAGCCACCACGGCGACCCCAGCCACGACCGCGGTAGCGTCTCACGTCTCCACGTCGCCTGGGCAGGTCTTTCCTTCCAGTCCCTTCCTTGCGGTTTTCGCGGTGCTTTTCCACTGAATGGAAACAAAGCAAAATAATGAACGAACAAGCTGTAAGCTTTTTGCAGCTGGTAAGCCATTAGCATAACGATATACTGTAGAATACTTAAAGGCATCCAGGGTATTTTATGAGGCTTGAAACTTGAATAAAAAAACTCAAATTTCTAGTCATTCCTTCCTTCACATAGCAAGTTTCAATAACACTATACCATTACATATCGACATTAAAGGAGCAAAGATACGATGTCGTTGTGTGGAGAGAACTGATAGAAAATCCAAGCCCTATAATAGACTGATCCTGACTGTCCATCACAATTAGTGGTTCGACCAATGAGAGAGTGACTGCATGTCCGTCAAATATTTGCATTTTTATGTTTCAATTTTGCATTTCTACGTTTTGACGGAGGTGGGCAAGGCTATGGTATCGGTCTATTTACACTAGGCGCGTGAAACTAAAAGATCATCATGTAGCTTAGTTTTGTGCCGCTTTTGAGCACTTTTGATAAGAAATGCGCACGCTATTGTGGTAAACTGTGGCATTAAATGTACATTTCATAAAGATTACAGCAACTAGAATATTTCCAGTTTTCAAGCCTCATAAAATGCTCTGGGTGCCTTGACTTGACCGAGTGATATTTTTATCCACTGTTCTTTTGATAAGCAAACAGTGTATAACAATCGTGATCATAGACAATTGCCAATTATGATATTTGCTTTGTTTGCTTTGGTATGATAACTTTGCAGCAGGAATCAAGAACTGTAAGTGTTATTTATAATGTTCGATGTTCAATGATAGTAATGATTATAATTTTATTGCAAGTTCATGCCCAAAGACTAATCACAGACAAACAGGTACATGGAGATACATGAAAATCGAAATAGTTCTGTAGTCTACTGTGAAATTTCTATTTTAACTATGGTTGGGTTTGACTTATTTTTTGAAGGCAGTGGAAAATGAAGTGACCCACGTTTTCAATAGCATCATAAGGGTGTATATTTTGTAGACATGTCTGTGTCCATTGAATAATACATACTATGCTTTAATGTAATAAAAAAATTTTGTACTTGACAGGATGGTTCTCCATGAAGTTGCCGAATCTTGCTTGGAAAGCATTTACTGAAGGTGCAAAATCAATAAAGATGAAAAGTTGGAAGGTCCGAGGTTGATAGCTCTACTCACAGCGAACCCTTGCTCTTTGCATGAACTTCTTAGCTCGTGTCGTCATCCCGGCAGCGAGGAGGGCCTCGTGAATGTCGGCAACTGCCTTCACCTCTGTGAGCGGGACAACACGTCATTAGAAAATGTCAAGTTGGGCATAGCAGTTTATAGCTATAAGCCCATTCACGCTTCCGACTACGCATGTGCAGTGTCAAAGGTGAAGGCCCCTGGCTGACAGTGCCCGTCTCGGCATTGTCTAGATTTACATAACAACGCCCCGACGAGTTTTGTTTACGTCTCGGGGACCTTTACCTTTGACACTGCACATGCCTTGTCGGAACCGTGAATGGGCTTATGCCCTTTTGTTGAACTCTCAGCTAATTCAAGTTCGAAGAAAGATTTAAGTGGGATAAGCCCACTCGAAGATTTAATGAGTACGCATGTGCAGTGTTAAAGGTGAAGGACCCTGGCTTGTAAACAGTTCTCCTCTCGACATTGTCAAAAGTTCTGTCTCGACATTGTCTCGATTTGCATAACAATTCCCAGACGGATTTTGCTTACGTATCAGGGGCCTTCACCTTTGACACTGCACATGCGTACTCGAATCTACGAGTGGGCTTATTCTTTCCAGTCCTCTTGTATTAGCGGCCTAAACTGGAAGAGATCTTCCTACCTTGCCGAATAGATTTACTCTATTCTTAAACAGCTGGCTCTATAAAAAAAATGGACCCCTGCAGTTCTAATCACCCCCTACCTTTGACATGGATCAATGCTAGACAAGTAGATGATGCTTGAACAGCTGGATCTTACGTACATGTACGTTAACGTTACTTACTAACGTTACTTACTGTTGTCCGCCTTCTGTATGTAGTCCCTAATAGCTTTGTTGTCTCGGAGGAAGTCGTTGCTCATTTCTGAAAGTTCAAAAGATGGTAACAATGGAAATATCCTGAATTCAATGCAATCTGAATTTTTGCTACCTCGGGAAGGTTTCTAAGCTTACTTAGCAGGCGTTACCTTCTCAAAAACGGCCTGCATTTCTTAACTATCTGGCTTTATATCTTTACAGATACTGGTTGACTATAGGTAGACATATCCTCAATCTCGTTCACAAGTAAGAAAGACTTTTAAACGGATAGATAACTACTAACCAGCTTCATTGTCCCGGCAAAAAGCAACTTCTACCAGAATGGAGCAGCAGGCGGTCACTAACAGCAGGACAGAGAGAGTCGAAAGCTTCATGATTTCTGACAGGCGAGAAACTGAGGACGCCACTCCTCCGTCATTCACCTGGGCACCTGGCAAATAATTAGAAATTACGACCCTAAAAGCATCGTTTTGATTGGTGACCACATGTCACGTGATAGAATGCCCCTCGTCGGATTATTGGACAATCAGATAATTTTGTTAAAAACTCGAATTAAGTGCACTTAGTTGATCAGAAGCCTGGTGACTTTGCTTCGATAACGTCGGAAAAGTCGTAGAGTCGTAGGTTTCAAAAGCCTATCAATGATCAATACATTTTCGTTGAATAGCTATACAGGATTGAAGCGGTTCAGTATAATTTGGAGATAGAGATATTCCATATCCATTTATTATGTAAGTGGACTCCAGGTAAAATGGTGTTTCATTTTGTGACACTAATGGAGATCTTGATAAAACAAAGAAACAAAGAAACAAACAACTCTCGACATGTTGCAATCTTGACAGGATTGATATTACTTGGCCACGGAGTTCCGTTATTGTTTCTCCTTAAAATCATAACACTATTCTTCTGGAGAATCTATCATTGACAGAACGGTTGAAAACATTTTGTTATTTCACACATAGTGAATGAAGTATCGTTTTTGTGAGTCCTTGTGTATGTCTCTGACATCCACTGAAGCGTATTGCGTAAAGGGCGTGAAGTCTGCTTGTCTTGTTTGTTAGATTGTGCCCGACACACGTCCGCATGGACGGATTTCAAGGGTGACATTTGTGAGTAGTGCTTTTTCTTCAAGTTTTGTATAAAATGTTTCTTATATCATTCAGACATATTAGTTAAGCAATACTTTGAATTCGCTTTTCATATATCTGCATCATTGTATTCATACTAAACGTCATCAATGAAACTTTAGACATTATACGACTACGTAAATGTGTCCAAAATCAGCGAGATCCCTTTCATGCACCATGTTAATTCTGACAGATGCAAGTTTAATGGGTACTGTATACGTTTACTTAGACCTGGACTACTACTATCTTACACATATTCGTAGTGCTTTATAACCTTCGTATCTAATGTAGTTTTAGCTCTCGTGCCTGAATTTTAAAACTATCTCACAAACCTTAAATAGGCACAACGTTCGTTTTAAAACAGACATCTTTGATAGGAACGCCATCACGGTAAGGAGTGTAATTCTGTGAATAATCGCTAGGGTTGCTATTGTGCTTTTAATGGATTGGTAGATATTTCATTTTTTTTTGGAAGATTAGTTTAATAAATTTTTGGACTCTTAGATTATAACCATCGCGAAGTAACAGTTTAAATGACGCTAAGTTTCTTAACATATTCTTTTCTCTGCTGCTCATCTCACAAGAAAACGTGAACAAGTCAATGCTTTTCAAAATAATTATTTATTCTCTACGAGAGAAGGCTTAGAAGATCGGACAATTTTCTGATCAATAGTTACTGGAATGCACGGAGACAGTTGACATAACAAACATGGCTCTATTGGAAGTGTGTCTCTTCCGAACGTTTACTAGACAAAGCTGAATATGGCTATCACAAATTCTAACTTGTAGCAGATACGACGTTACTTTGTAGATTTCCTTACAACATTACTACATACTTTGCGAGTTTATGACAACGTGTGGTAAATACATTTTTTTTAGAATTTTCAAATAACATCACGAGTGATAACTTTGAAACATACTTTACACAACATTTACTCTTTATATGTGATACAACATTAATGTACAAGGCTTGCATATTCTATAGATTTGACAATTTTCATTCTTCTCGCTAGTCATCAGGCAGTCCTGTCAACCTCAGTCTCAGCACGGCTACTCGTTGTCCTCATTATTTTCCCCCTTCCTGGACTGCTTTTTGACTAGGAGAAACACAAAGATAAGTTTTTATTGCAACATCAAAAACACATAATGTCTCACTTAAGCAAACACGCGACATCACACTAAACACAAGGAACAAAACATGTGAGGAAGTATGAAACACTAACAGTACGGGAATGATACATGCAGTAACCGAGGTGCGAAAGAAACAATGATAGATGTAACGAAAAACAAAACAGTAGCTTGATTATTAAAATGATTAGTATCCAGTATGTAGAGTCAGATAAAATTTGCGCATTGAAATTTGAAGGTAACAACGCAGCTGTCATTCTTATGCCTTCACACAGAATCCCAATGCTAGCCACATACAGATCGACCTTTCATTTTCACGTCAGTTGTGCCATATTGGATTACAATGTACGTCTACAACCAATTACCCACCGACAGTCGTCTGGGGATTTAAATTAGAATTATATTTACGTCAATAAAAAGGTCTGTATTCTTTGGAAAAGTTAAAAGTGTCTACGATGCACAGTAAACAGACATTCAACACAACTAAAATCGTCAGACACAATTAAAATCGTAAGAAACAAAACAAAACAAAGGCATGTCCAGGACAAATGATACAAAAGCTAAGAATTCTGCTGCAGTACGAAGGTCAGTCTCCAGGAGGCCCAAAATCGCGTCAGCAACGCCCACCCAACATCCAAGATATGGCAATCCATCAAGAGGGTCGTACGTTATTGCTCCAGATACGCATACACACGTGCACAAACGAAGTCAAAAGCTATACCTCTTTTTGTCATTGAGGTAATAAAATAAAATCAAAACTAAATGTAGATAGACATTTACTAGAAAGCATTTCGAACTTACAGTAAGATTTTGCCCTCTTCTGGAACCGTTTGGCTAACTTTATTTTCCCCATGGCGACCAGCTTGGCGTAGACTTCCTTGGCAGCTGCAATCTCTGAAATTCAGAAGGTAAATAATATTGGTTACGGTAACGCACTTCACTCGTCTTACTCCAGGGGGCAGTGGTTGAAGCGAGCACGTGCGTTAAAGTCATGTACAATACTGGATCTTACATCTTACATCTACATCAATGCATAATGTATTAGCATTATAGTGTATGCAAAGCCCTCGCAGGGCATCAGGCATAGGGTGTGCAGGTCGTACCCTAGTGTTACAGTTGGTGGTGGCATAACGCGAAACATTAACCAGTCATGCCGTTTTAAATGGTCATCCATAGATCCAACGTGCACTGGAAGGTAATATTACTATGTACGCTATGTATCTAACAAAACCTGTGCAAGAGCGTGAAGTGTTAACTATGTCTATTCACGTGCAGTGTTGGTATGGACCGAAGTCTATGGCATGTTCGCTTACGGTCGTCAGCGGCCTTGATGTAACGTATCACGTCCTTCTTGGTCTTGAGACTGTCCAGGTCACCCTTACCGCCTTTCCAAGTTGCAAGCAAGGATAGAAAAAACGAACACATCGAAAGTTATGGTTGCGGTGAACAACATGAAATCAAATGTACACGTGCAATCAGTTAAAGTTGAGCACCTGTGTTAATCATATGCAAGCTAGAAATTAACATGCACGTGGCTATTAGAGAACTATTCCACCGACTGGCTTCAGACGAACCATGCTAGAGTACAGTTTGAAGCGAAATACATAGAAATATGAAGTAAAAAACGCCCAATATAACGCTGGAAAATGTGTCCGTGCGCGTTTTTCGGTCTTCCGTACTGGTGCATGCAACTTGATATTTCAACTTTCTACACTATTTTTTACAAAAAACTGACAGTCTTACATGAAATTAATTTATATTCATATAATCTCGCAGAGCAACAACTGGAATATCCCTACCTGTGACGACTTCTGCCAGCATGGCGCAGCACACCAGCGTCAGGAGCAGAGCGGACAATGTAGACACCTTCATGTTCTAGCCGTGAGACGTTCATACGAGTTTGTGCGTGTGAGGCTGCTTTTCTGTCCGATTTAGTAAAGAATGCGCCACACGTTCGGTTTATATAGTGCCTTCTCGATCTCTCATTGGCTGCTTGATGCATTCTTTGCACTCTCATTGGTCAGGAAAATGCACTTTTTGTGATTGGTCTACTGCGATGAACTAATCAGGTACGACAACGACTACACTGCCGAGCTTTTGATATGATCAGGAGATAAAATGTCATTCTGTCTTTCAGAGTTTTGTCCGCCGTGTAAGCCTATGTCGGTAAGCGTTTCAATGTGTTCAAGTCTATTAAAATGATGAAGATTACAATGCTATCTCTGAATGAACGAGGTAGCGGGTTCGCCCAAATGCCGACCTTAGATCTGACATACAAGTACACCAGGTGAAATCGCTAACCTAATTTTGGCGAATAAGGACCAAGTTATCAATTATCAAAATGCCTTGGCGTTTTATTGGAGAGACAGACACTGAGGGAAACACCGACACAGAGAAACACAAGCACGTACGCACGAACACACACACACACACACACACACACACACACACACACACACACACACACACACACACACACACACACACACTCACTCACACACACACACAGACACACATACAAACACACAGACAGACACAGGCACACGCGCGCGCGCGCGACAAACACACACACACAAACACTGAAGTACACAGACACATAGACACACATAGACAAACGCTCATACACATATACAGACACATACGGGCGCTATCATATGCATCTACTGGCTCATCTATGTAAGTTACCCACAGGAACCATTTCAACATATGTAGCCTAGCTGTTATCCATGTGCGCCAGACCGTGCTCTGACCTCACATATACACAGGCTTGGCGTTGACATGTCTGACTGTGAAAGTCGGTCTTGAATAATACAAGCAACGTTTTCGAACTGTATTTAGAGGAAACGTCCGTTCTCCTTTCTTTGTTAAAACTATCAGATTCACAACCATTTATTCCTCGTTAAAAAGTAATCCTCGGGCAGACAAGAAGGTCGTCCCGTAGTTGAAAGTCAACAACATTCGTCGCGGTCCCGTGGGTCAAGCTGATCAGGAACAGATGTAGGGGGTGATCCAAGTAGGGGATGATCGAAGGAGGGGATGATCCGATTAGGGGATGATCGAAGGAGGGGATGATCCAAGCATAGAGTGAAACAGACATTACCATGATCCAAGTAGGGGTGGGTTTAAGTAGGGGATGATCGAAAGAGGGGATGATCGAAGGAGGGGATGATCCATGTAAGGGGGTGGTGCAGGTAGGGGATGATCCATGTAGGGGAGGTTCAAGTAAGGGATGATCCAAGTATGGGATGACCCAACTAGGAGAGAATGTAAATAGGGGTGGGTCCAAGTAGGGGAGGGTCCAAGTAGAGGATGATCCAAGGAGGGGATGATCCAAGTAGGGGACGATCCAAGTAGGGGATGATCCAAGTAGGGGAGGGTCCAAGTAGGGGATGATCCAAGTAGGGGATGATCCACGTAGGGGATGATCCAAGGAGGGGATGATCATAGGAGGGGATGGTCCAAGCATAGATAGAGTGAAACCATGATCCAAGTAGGGGATGATGCAAGTAGGGGATGATCCAAGTAGGGGATGACGCAAGCATGCAAGTAGTGGATGGTTCAAGTACTGTGGATGGTTCGTTCAAGTAGGGGATGATCCTAGCAAGAGATTATCCAAGGAGAGGATGATCCAAGTAGGGGATGGTTCATATCAAATGAGTTTTATACATGTATTTTCAAAATCTGAATCGCCGGTATGAAATATGTGATTGTGATGAATCTTCTAACTCTCTGCTGGAGGTATATATTCATCAATATATATTTATATGATGTTCGTCCATCGTAGTCGATGAGAACCTCGACTTCAGTCGTCATTTATATTTATATAAATGTATATTTACTCCCGAATCCAGATAGACCATCTGGGCATGTTGCTTATATCCGGTCGAATCACACAGGTATGCAAACAGATATCGCGTGCATTTTAGCATGATTTGAAAATCCTAAAAGTCTACAAGAGGCTATTGTTATCTTCTTGGGTATGCGTTTTGGCAGCTGGTCAGCAGCAGGCCCCCAGTCGCCTTGATGCTACCAGATGAGCAGTGTGTGTATAATCTTAACTTTTCATGCTTAAAGGTCACTCAGTAATAGTTTTATCTATGTTAATATTTTCTTGATTCGAGTGGGATCATGTTGTTGATCGTGAACTAACAAAGCGTCTCTTCATCGTTTCCCATCCGTACACGCAGGGTCTTTCTTCCCATGGAGATGCCTGACATTTTTCCAAATTTCCCGCGTGTTTACAGGCGCGCAGGGGGCGCGGTGTGCTCAGGCCGTGCGTGCAGTCGGCAGCCGAGGGGACTCCACCGCGACCGCGCCGGCCCTTCTCTCTCCGCGCGGGGGTCTTCAGCGCTCCTGACGGGCTACTTTTACTTTAAGGCTCGGTCTGAGGAGGTTCATAAACTCACATGGCTGCCGAGATGCAGGATGCAGAACAGTGACGGCGCTACCTCAGCGCGAGGCTCAGGGTCGGACCGTTCTTGTGTTTGGGTTTCCTCGGGTGCGGAGCTGAGTCTGTCCGGAAGAAATGTCTGTCATCTTCCGCTCCTGGTTTCCTCTTCTCGTCTGCTGCTGCCTCGACAGGTATGTCTACAAACTCAGAGTACCATCAATCTAATCGAATAGTTCCGCTTTGGTTTGCTTTTCTAAAGCCTGCCTCCCGTGTGTCGTTAGCCTTGAGACAGTTTGAGATTAACGGCCATGATAGTGTGGAAACGGCCGGGGACGCGAGTAGCTCAGCTAATCTTGGTCAATCAGAGGTCTGCCAGCCGGCTTTGGTTAGCTCTACATCCAACATTCAGTACTAACCAGTCAAATGAGTCACAATCCCTATAGGCACAGGGCTTTAGCTAAATTATACGAAAACTTACAGTATCCCGTGATATACCGAAGCCAGACGTCTGTTTGGCTAGCATCCTACTACTGTTGCCACGTGGTCGGCCTTTACTGGATATCTGTCTTGGTTTGACAGGTCACTGGGGCAAGGAGCTGAGCTAGTGTCACTTTTTATTGTGTCTGCGCGGCAAGATCTTCGTAAATCTTTACCACCTCAGCGGCACTTTTACTTCCAGAAAGCGGTTGACCCACTTTACGAGCTTGTGCTGCCAATACATCTGATACCAGTACGGTGATACGTTAAATACGGTGACTGCTGCACCTGTTACTGCGTGTCACCGTGTCCAGTCGTTTGAAAACTTGACATTGGTAAATCGTCGCCTTTTCCTTCCCTGGTTATCTTTCCAAGCGGTCAGACCCCCTCGCCCGAGTGTCATCCTGTTTAGTTCCAGGCTCTACCTTCACCTAGCAGAAGGTGGAACCTGGAAATAAACCGTGAGGATGACACCCAGTGAAACCTGATGGCAACGAATTTCAAAACTTTTGGACGACTTTTTGTAATATTTTGTGACCAAGAAAGCTACACGAACAGCTTAGAGCCAATTGCAAGGTCCTTGTTAGAACATGGTGTTTTGATCAAAGTAGAGCGTACAACTTAACGTTTCGATCTTTTAACCTATTAAGTCAACGCACACCTGCAGCCTTGACCGTTAGAACTAGCTGTTGAAATATGGGTCGCCGGCACAACTGTTCCAAGCTCCTCCCCTCGTGCCGGCCCAGTTTGCCGTGACCCAGACCGCCGCTGCCATCACCGTGACATTTCTGTCTCTTCCCGTCTGCCCCCTCCTTCTTCTATGAGGTTCACCAAAAGCTATCTAGCCAGCATGTGGCCGTGGCCACAACATGTGAACTTGTTTAGGAGAGCCTGCAAGCTATTAGAACGCAGCCTCTCATCCTAAGACTAACAGAGTGCCTTACAATATTCTCTAAATGAGACAGGGACGCAACTGCTGAGACTTTACAAAATATCCACTAAGTAAATATCATCACACGCACTTCATGTCCGTAAATATGAAAATATTGTGACTGCAATACACTCCGCCATACTTTGAATACAAATCAGCTAGGGTAGACTGTCATACTGTGACCTGGCATTGCGCGGTTATAGACCTCGTTTTCAAAGTGAGTTGCCAATACAATACAGTTTAATGTGTTGGGACAAGCGCCAGTTTTCAATTTATGGGTAGAGCCTGGAAAGGCATTACTACTGATTCAGCGATAAAAAGCCTTGGCGCTCGGGCCTCTTTCAGATGCACAAACCTGGTCAGCTTTGAGATTAACTTCATAGCGGTGGATCTAAAAATGTCTGTATTGGATTCATCTTATCAACCCCTGTGTTTTGGCTCTCGGGGAGTTTGTTTACACATGTGATGCACAGGAAGATACACAGCTGTAACTGGTTTATATATAACGTTACTCCTCAGTGCAAAGTTGTGACTATGGTCAGTAAGTGATCTTTATGTTGAAGCTTGGTGCTCTCCATTTTTGTTTCGTTTATACTAGTGTTTCTTGTTGAGGGATGTCTATGAAAGAGATGTTATGCCAGATGTTGGTAATATTTCACGGATGACAGTGCTGTTATATGTCGTAACCCCCTCCCCTGGAGTGAGTATTGACAGTAAAACACGCCTGTGTCGTGTTCACGCCCCAGCACTGCTATCACAAGTGGCACCAGGGTCCCAGGGGGTCTATCTATATATTTTACATCACAGAACTTCGTATCATACGTGCAGTAAGACTATGGCACACTTGCGCCGATCTGTCATACGTGATGGCGCATATATGTATTAAAGCCTCTGAGGTATCAGAAAATAAGATTATAGTCAGAAGTCAAAATATCAAAATTAATCTAACTTTAGAAGACAAAAGGAAACCGACGTCCCGTATATTGTACTCCATATTGCTACCTAGTCATGATGTCTGCATCAGACGGTGTTTAATGCTGTCGTTGCTCTCTTTCAATTTGGATACTTTATTTATTCCATCAGCTAATAACCTACATTTATTAGTAGCTAGTCTTGTTGGACCTAAGAAGAACAAATTGCATACAAAGTACATGAGAGTTATGACTTCTAATTGCTGACTATTCAAGTTGACATGTTGCTGTTGTATTTTGTACCACGACGATCTAGAATTTCTTGTACTCCGTAAGTTAAACATGTCATTCGTGACCCAACAAGTTTTCCAACAAGTGACCTGTGACTTGTCTGGAACACAAATATTTTACTTGTTTTGACCTCCGCCCCAAGTTGTCGACTCCAGGAGTACCATGGTCCAGTCAACCTACTTTGAACCAAACTTTGAACAAACAAATCAACCAGAATCCTGACCGAGTCTGCTCACATCTGCAAACATAATATAAGGATGACATTGTATGAATGAAAATAACGAAACTGAATAGCAAAGAGTCTTATTTTCATTTTCCATATTTCCTGACTTCAGCGCAAGTGTTGTGGTGAATGGGGACATCAGGGGTGCCAATGGGACAGGCGGTACCACAGGTGGGACTGAAACCACGCGAGTGAAAGGTACGTACATGTGGACCATGGACTGAAATGTTCGTGAATCTGACAAAGGATATTAGAATTGTTTTTCTAGATCATGTGATATGAATGCACCATGAACACATATATACCGGCATTTGTCAATTTTAACTCACTTCGTAGCTCGCCCCTTCGGGAAAGCAGCAAGACCAAAACCTTAACAGTTCTGGTATTGTTGCTATACGGCATATGAATAAAACCGCTGCAATTTGGAAGACAGTGCCCCCCCCCCCCCCCGGCATCTTGTTTGCAAGCTTCCTGGCTCCATTGACCCCATATTCGGATCACGTGACTTTGGCCTGATTCTGGTGGAAGACGCCCAGTTTATATATAGCAATCTAAAATTCTGTATATACAAATTGGGAACCAAAATAGATCAATTAAAAGATAAATATCATGTGATAGAAATAAAAGTATATACGTATCAATAACTAGCGAATGCATCTAGGACTAAAAGCTCAAAGCGTTTCTTTCATGTGGACGGAATCAGAGTGAGGCACAGCAGGTAATAGATAGATATAAATGGTAGAACGGACATGGATGGACCAGATCTGTCCATCCATTTCCCGTCTGTCGTCAGTCAGGAGGTTGCTGCCCTCTAGTCACCCCGAACTCAAGAAGCCTCACTCAACAAACAGTGTCTGGAACCGTCCTAAGTAGCTCTTGAGTGGTTAAGGTTATTAACCTTTCAATGTAGCTGTTTTGTCTCCGAACAAAGTGGAGAGACACACTTCCTCCCTAAATCATCCCAGGTGATCTCAACTTCTTTGTATATATGTAGGTCTTTCCCCCTAGGCTATGTGAGGATGGAGGCAAGAGCCTTGCCCGGATATGACGCGGGGTAACCAGGTAAACTGTAAAAACAGTTACCAAGTGAGATACAATTACATTTTCTTTGAATACGATGATTTCAGATGATTCGTGTTTGCACTTGAATTTTGCACAAAATTACAACGTATATTTTATAAGATTAAAAGGCAATGTAGTCATTGATCAACCTATGTCGATATTCTTACATTGATCTATGACAACTACTAAGTCTAAGGAACTCCATCCACAGTATCCACTCATATTTGACCTAGTGCCGAAGGGTTGACCTAAGTGGGCTCTGGCAACAGTCTGGATTCCAGGTTAAAGAGTAGGATGACTATGACAGCAACCTTGATAACCCCGGACTGCCATAAGATTTCCTCGTCGCCCTAATTTTGAAAATGTAACTACAGTATCAAGCTTAAGACTTTCCTGTCCCCTTACTGTTAAAGTATGGACAAGACAGCTTTCCCTAGTACTGTCTCTGGCGCTCACTCCTTATATCAAGTAACCGCTCGCTTGTACGAGTCAAACCGCAAGTATGTATAGGTGGAGACTTATACATATACTCCCCCCGTCGATACGTGTCGGCACGGTCCCAACAGGTCTCACAGAATGTAGGCCTGCGGTAGAATGTGATGGTAGCTAGAAGCGTCGTTGACAGACGAGGTCAGAAGTGCGTGTTCGGCCCGACAGCTGTCTATAGCGCTGGGGGGAAACTTTCATAGCTTTCGTGCCAACTCTGCGTGGGACTTGCCAACTTTAGACAGTTAGGGACTCGCAGTAAACCACCTACTGTTTTAACAGACACAAAACATGCACATTTGAAAATGACATTTTTGGCAACGCCTCAGAGGCGGAGGCAGTTTTGGTAAAAAAAGAGTACTAAAGCAGGATTTTGGTATTCTGTAGTAAATATCTTAGCCAGTATACTTTAGAATTAGCTAATTGAAATGAACAATTTTGCTAAATTGCCTTGAGCAATGTCGTCTGCAATGGTAGATTACCTAAGTCATTTGCTACACATGCTTGATTTGGGTTACAGTTCGCACCGGTTCCGTCTCTTAGCTTAAGGGTGAAGCCTTTCAGTATATTAAGAATTATTGGACAGAAGTTAATCCATCTTCTTTCTTTGGGTGATTAAGTTTTAGGAGTCTTCGACGAAGTGTGATTGCGTTCTGTTCGTTCCAGGGGTGGAGTTCAAGCACCACCGGTATGCGGCGCTGCAGCAGACCCTACGCGAGACCGCGGCCATGTGTCCTAACATCACCAGACTGTACGACATCGGCTACAGCGTGCGGGGCCGCGCACTCACCGTCATAGAGATGTCCGACAACCCAGGGTTGCATGAGCCAGGTACGGAGGGGGTGGGGGTGGGTTGTACTGAGGTACTGGTACCCACGTCCGCGGCCTATACAATATACCTCGGGCAATTAGCTCTGCTAAACCGAGCTGAGGTTTCCACTTTTATGGCTCCTAACCAATTTGTCAGCCAATCAGAGAATTACCCGAATATCTTCTGTAGGTAAAGCCGATTCTCTGATTGGCTGACGGCTCATTGGAGGCCACGCCCAGAAAAATGGAAACCTCAGCCTGGTTTAGCAGAGCCTTCCAAGGTAT
Source organism: Branchiostoma lanceolatum (assembly GCF_035083965.1). Taxonomy (NCBI): domain Eukaryota; kingdom Metazoa; phylum Chordata; class Leptocardii; order Amphioxiformes; family Branchiostomatidae; genus Branchiostoma; species Branchiostoma lanceolatum. The sequence continues at coordinate 15,040,930 of NC_089738.1, read as the reverse complement.
GCTGCATAGGCCGCGGGCGAGGCTCTGAGTAGGTGAATGTTGAGGTGCAGGTGCCTTTGAGCGAAGGCGTAGATTTTAATAGAAGGGATTTTTTTGCTGCACGACTTTGGTCCCTGTTGCCTTTCTTGTTTGTTCCTGAGCCTTTTTTCTACGTCCTTAGGAGATAAAGAACGGATGTAATGATTGTTATCCAGGTGAGCCAGAGTTTCGTTACGTCGCCAACATTCATGGGAACGAGCCACGGGGACGAGAGCTGATGCTGCACTTCTCGCGGTACCTGTGCGAGCGCTACCTGGTGGGAGACAAGCGCATCACACGTCTGATAGACAACACGCGCATCCACATCCTCACGGCACTGAACCCAGACGGATACGAGATCGCAGCAGTCATTGTAAGATATTTGCTATGAGCTTTTAACAATTTTGACACCTTTAAGCTATCCAAAGATTAGCCCCACTTTTTTATGACTTCACTTTCTTGCGTCTTTAGATTGTGTATTGTTAGAAGTAATGATCATAGGTTATCAAGGAAAAGGTTAACAACACAAAAGCTTGTTCAGTTTCAAAGAAAGCTGCTAGGGACCCAAACTTAGGTCACTTCTTCCGAGTCTAAACCCTATCCACCACCCAAAAAATACTGACCATAGCATGTCCAAAACATGGGATATAAAATCCCGAAGTTCTGCTGCAGTAACAAGGAAAGCTAAATTCTATAGCAATCCGTTCATAGCTTCTTGAGGATTCCCTTCCCTTCTCCCCCAGGGTCCGGGCAGCCCAGAGCACGAGAACTCCGTGTGGAGCGGGCGGCTGAACGCGATGGGGATCGATCTGAACAGGAACTTCCCCGACCTCAACACGCAGGCCTTCTACAACGAGAGGCACGGCGGCGTCAACAACAACTTCCCCATCCCGGCGCACTTCTGGTACTTCAACCAGGTGAGTACATGGTGATGTGGATAGAACATGCGGAACAAGAAACCGAAGATCTCACACCTCCGTCCAATATGTAGAAGTTTTCTACGGCTAAATTTCTTATCTATCTATTATTGTGCATTTCTCACTAATTCTGTCTGTGCATTGTCCTGCCTATGCAACTTTTAACCCAGGCCAAGCCAACCTTCCCATCCTGACAGTCTCCGGATATACCATCTTCCGCCTCACATCCTGTCACTTAACAATATTCAAATAAGTGCGGACACACACCAAGGCAAACAAACAAACAAACAAACAAGCAAACACACACACACACCCAAAACAATACCACCTTTTTCACGGAGGTAGATATTAGCAGTATTAAAGATTGTTGTGGCGATGTGAAGTTTTGTATGGACGATTATCTATGGTCTTGCACTCCCCTGCTTTACTTCGGTTTGCCGCCAGGTGGCGCCTGAAACCAAGGCTATGATCAAGTGGAGCCAAGACCTCCCCGTCGTCCTCTCCGGCCACTTCCATGACGGCGAACTGCTAGTGAACTATCCCTACCAGGTGAGAAGCTTCATTCAACGTAGTGTGTACAACTAGCCAGGGTACCATTCGATTACGACTAGGGCTCCTACACTCACTACCCTGAAAAATCAGGGTAGCGAGTGTAAGAGCCTCGGTGTGTTGACACTTGACAGCCACTCGAACAGAATATGGCTAGTAAATCGGATGGCACCCTGGCTAGTGCACAATAATGATGATAATACACACGCATGTTGTTCTGCAACTGCAGGAATGGAAATATCACAGTCAACATTTTTAGATGCATAGTATCAGTTGTTCATCTGATATTTGTGGTACAATACTAGTAATCTGCGGCAAGTTAAGATGTATGATAATAGTTGTTCATCCGATGTCTGTGGTATAAAATCTGTGGCATACTTAGCTTTATAGTATTGAACGTTCATCCAATATTTGTGGTACGATAATCTACCTGCATTTTCCAGGTCACCCGCCGGGGGTATGACCTGTGGGGCTTCATGTCGGGCGAGAGTCGGACGCCTGACGACGGGATGTTCCGCTACCTGGCGCAGACGTACGCCGTCAAGCACCGCACCATGACCAGCCCCTACACGCGACCCTGCCGATACAAGGACTTCGCCAGCCAGGGCGGCATCGCCAACGGCGCCAGCTGGTTCAGCGTGTCCGGAGGTACCGTAGTTGATCTCACCTAGCCTGGTATCCAAACCTATTTCAGCTGCCGAGTGTTTTAAGTATTCGTTCTCTTACGTAAGAGGACGAAGAAACTTTGCAGCTATGGTGGGTTTGGAAACTGGGCTAGATCTCACCTTCATAGCGTTTCCCTACATGTATGTAACATGTCATACAGTTTTGATCTAAATCATTGCCTTTGCAATTGTATCAAATTACACAGGCCAATTGGTACTAAAAGCCGGGAAGGTCAGAAGCACAGAATGAGCATCCTAATCACACTGCTGGTACGCAGATACAACTAATCAAATAAGGTCAACATTGTCTTAACCGGGACGGGGGTGATATTGACTTCCAACAACCTTTGCCCCGTTTCTGACGCCACGCGTGCATAAAGTGCCACTGGTGCCCAGGGCAATTGAGTCAGATAGCCGAAGAGCATTAAACGATTCAGTCGAAAATTCCGTTGAGTCCATTTTTTTGAGTTGGGGAACAGTTCAATTTCTCCATAACCACATCTGACGTTCCTTCCCGCCTGTCGTCCAGGTCTGTCGGACTTCCTGTACCTGCACACCAACAGTCTGGACCTCGCCATGGAGCTCGGCTGCTCCAAGTTTCCCGAGGAGAAGGACCTGGAAAAGGAGTGGCACAACAACAAGGAGTCTTTAATCAGCTTTATGGAACAGGTGAGCGATGTTTGCATGTTTGCATGTTACGAGTGTTTTCATCGTAGGGGGATCAAGCAAAGCAACGAGAATACATCATAAAGAAAGACATCGTAAAACGAATTTAGAAAAACGCTTACTACTAGTATCAGAAACACCTGCACAGCACCGTAAATAAAGTTGTAACACAATACATATTTGTAGATTACCAAACTTGTACAGAAGGGCAGCATAAGGTGTTTTAGGGCGGTGATGTGGGGTGACGTGGGCATCGTATTTGCCTCCATTGTGCGTGACTATCACTTCGTGTCCCAGGAGGTTATCTGACATTTTTATTTTTCTCTCTCGAGATCCACATCGGTATCAAAGGCTTTGTGCGTGATGAGAACTGCAAGCCGATAGAGGGCGCTGTTATCCATGTGGAAGGGATCGACCACGATGTTACTACAGGTTAGTGTGGGAAGAAAGAGACACATATGTACGTATCTTTAAGATTTATCAGCACAATATAGTCAGCAGCTAGTTGGGAAGCTCTAACTGTACGTCTTTGGCAGGCGAACAAACAAATAAATTAAAAGATAAAAAGATCCTGAGGCCCTTTCCCTTGTAATGCTAGGGTCACATTTCTAAACCCTGGCCCGACTGGGCTGTTTGCAGGAACGAAAAGTACATGTGTATATCAAACAATATGCACTACTTTATGCTCATGTCTAATTTTCTTACGTGTTGTGTGTTGAGTTATCTCTTATATCATACTTTTCGATCCGACCGGGTGCTGGTTTGGAAATGTGACCCAAGCATAAGAGGAGATCCTTTCATCTGAAACAAGCTTGAGCAAAGACCTGTATCACGGTTTGTATTCTCAGTTTCATGTAAGGATATGTTTAATGGCATATTGTATGAAATGATACTATCCATCACCTCCCGTTCCTCCCTCGCCAGCCCGTGACGGAGACTACTGGAAGCTTGTCCTCCCCGGGTACTACACGGTCACGGCCTCGGCGGGCAGCTTCACCACCACCCGGGAGTGTTCCCTGCGCTACCGGAACGTGGTCGTCAGGTACACAAGATATGCACAAATGTATATTTTCTGTGTTTTGTTTCTCCGGGAAGCAGGGTGACCTCCTGATGGAGTATTAGGTATGAAGTTGTTCGCACGTTCGCAGCTATAACTCACGTCACGATCCTGTTGTCGCATTGGTATGTAAAGCCCCCCTCTCACTGGACCCGCGGCGCGCTGGCTGCGTCGCTGCGGCCTAAACTGGATTTGTGTTACCCTTGATTTTATAATGGGAATATCATTCAAAACGTACAAGTATGACCAAAAAGACAACAAAACACACAAAGCTCAAAAAGATTCGTTTTTGTCGATGAAACTCTTTGAGTGCTTTGTCAATTCGATCGGCCGCAGCGACGCCGCCAGCGTGCTGCAGGTCCAGTGAGAGGGGGGCTTAACTTGGCACATCGTCTGCTAGGTTGCGCGTGATGATGCACGTTGTCTTATTCACACCGTAACTGCTTTTATCGTCAGGTGCGACTTCATCCTGGGTACCAACACCTCCGTCCCGTGCCCCGATCACACCACGGAGGGGGAGGGTCACACACACACTGGTGAGGAAACAAAAACATCTTCAACCGTCTCACCGACCGCGCCCACTAGCGTTGCCGGGACGACGGTTGCCACGACAACAACGGTAGTGACGGATAGCTATGACGTACACACTCCATCCCGGGAGAGTAAAGGTAAGATCAGATCTGCACTATTTGAACACGAACGTCACGATTCTTTCTTGCAACGAGAATCACATTTTAGGCACCAAAATACAAATCGAAAAATGAACAAAAGAATTGTCGGTACTCTGAAACATGATATTTCATTTCTGATGAATATAACCATTTACCCAATTTACCCTTGTAAAAATTACTACTATATCTGATTTCAAATCGAGGCATTGTCTGTCTTGCCCCAAAGACCATCAAGATAAGAATCCAGATCTAACCTAGGGTCTTAGTGAAGCTTGACTGCATTATTTGGATTGGTAATGTCAGACACAGGATTAGGTCACGCAGAGACCTTTGCACGGATCCAATGGCATACAGGGAGACGTAGGGCACTATGGGTAGAGCAGGGGAAAAACAAAAGCATTTCCATATTACATATAGTGCTTTACATCTCCCAGCATGCAATGGGATCCACATCTTGCAGGCTGATGAGATATGTTCCCTCTAAAGTTAGGATATAATATTGCCGGTCGCGCAGCCCATCAAAAGTACAGTACGTTTGCCGTTCATCTTCAGGAAAAAGCGAGAAGAAAGAGGACACCACGCCCGTAGCCACGCCCACAGCCACACTCACTGACGGACCAATCAAACACCTGCTCAGAGGGTTCGTGTATGACGTCAACTGTAACCCTGTGGAAGGTGCTATTGTCCACGTGGTCGGCATCAAGCTCAGCGTTTTCACAGGTAAAGTCAGCATTTGCAATATGGTAAGAAATATATTTTTTTCTCAGCTGTGCAAAATGTCACTAACCTTGGCACCCCTCTAAGCAATGTTACACTTTTCATTGTGTTTTATTTACTTGCAATTAGCTCCAAAACAAGACTTTACAATCAACATACATATTAAAATTTGTATGTAAGACTTCCAATGAAAGACGCAATGAGAGCAGTACTTATACTTTTCATGTATTTGTACTTTTATTTGCAGCCACTGACGGTTACTACTGGCGGCTGCTGACCCCCGGTCGCTACACCGTCCTGGCGATGGGCCGAGAGTACTCCTCCGCGCGGGAGTGTTCTGTGGGCGGCCGGGGAGATCGCTGCGACTTCGTGCTGAGTCCAGAACCCACCTTCCGCTGTTCACGGACGCGCACGCGCACTGGCACGTCCACGGTAAAGGTAGATGTAAGAACAACGGTGACACCGTCTGTACTGACGTCCTCATCAGCTTCTTCTACGACGGAAAGTCCTGTGACGATTCACCATGTCATTACATCACCCAACAAAGCCTATTCTGTCTCCACGCTGGGTGCTAGCCCTACATCAGAGGCATCTGCGGGTGGTATCTCCTCACATCATAACTCTTCAGTTACAGCGGTGACACCAGGATCCACTACAACGCCTGATGTTGCTATCATACCAGCAACAACACCACTGACAACCATCTCAAGGAAATATGATGCAAACATCACCACTGATGACAAGGGAAAATCGTCCGAAACTGGTCACCATGCAGGTACGACTATTGACTCTACCACGACGATTCCTGGCAA